>NC_070593.1:1054915-1194915 GCF_027409825.1 Scomber japonicus
CCTGGGTCTAA
This sequence comes from Scomber japonicus, assembly GCF_027409825.1. Classification (NCBI taxonomy): domain Eukaryota; kingdom Metazoa; phylum Chordata; class Actinopteri; order Scombriformes; family Scombridae; genus Scomber; species Scomber japonicus. The sequence goes on from NC_070593.1 coordinate 1,054,927, forward strand.
CCCTGGGTCTAACCCTGGGTCTAACCCTGGGTCTAACCTGGGTCTAACCCTGGGTCTAACCTGGGTCTAACCCTGGGTCTAACCCTGGGTCTAACCTGGGTCTAACCCTGGGTCTAACCTGGGTCTAACCCTGGGTCTAACCTGGGTCTAACCTGGGTCTAACCCTGGGTCTAACCCTGGGTCTAACCCTGGGTCTAACCTGGGTCTAACCCTGGGTCTAACCCTGGGTCTAACCTGGGTCTAACCTGGGTCTAACCCTGGGTCCTAACCCTGGTCGCGGGGGGTCTAACCTGGGTCTAACCCTGGGTCTAACCCTGGGTCTAACCTGGGTCTAACCCTGGGTCTAACCCTGGGTCTAACCTGGGTCTAACCCTGGGGGGTCTAACCCTGGGTCTAACCCTGGGTCTAACCTGGGTCTAACCCTGGGTTCTAACCCTGGGTCTAACCCTGGGTCTAACCCTGGGTCTAACCCTGGGTCTAACCTGGGTCTAACCCTGGGTCTAACCCTGGGGTCTAACCTGGGGGTCTAACCCTGGGTCTAACCCTGGGTCTAACCTGGGTCTAACCCTGGGTCTAACCTGGGTCTAACCTGGGTCTAACCCTGGGTCTAACCCTGGGTCTAACCCTGGGTCTAACCTGGGTCTAACCCTGGGTCTAACCCTGGGTCTAACCGTGGGGTGGGTCTAACCTGGGTCTAACCCTGGGTCTAACCCTGGTCTAACCTGGGTCTAACCCTGGGTCTAACCCTGGGTCTAACCTGGGTCTAACCCTGGCCAGGAACTCCTCTGCCCACATGGGTGAACATACGGGGTCTACATGGATCTCAGATATTACCAACATATTATTGATCAGGTGATATAATCGTTCACTATGAGAATGAACCAGATATAATCATTATTTCACTATGATACTAAAAACACAGCGTGGCTTCACTGTGAGCTCATCATGATGATGAGCTCCCTTCCTTGCTCCCTCCATTCCTTCATTCCTTCCTTCATTCATTCCTTCCTTCCCTCCTTCCTTTCCTTCCTCCCTTCCATCCTTCCATCCATCCTTCCATCCATACTTCCTTCCATTCTTCCTTTCTCCTTTTCTTCTTTCTTCCATCCCTTCCATTCTTCCTTCCCCCTTTCCTTCCTTCTTTCTTCCTCCCTTCCATCTTCCTTTCTTCTTCCTCCCTTCCTTCCTCCTTTCCTTCTTTCTTCCTCCCTTCCATTCTTCCTTCCCCCTTTCCTTCCTTCTTTCTTCCTCCCTTCCATTCTTCCTTCCCCCTTTCCTTCTTTCTTCCTCCCTTCCATTCTTCCTTCCCCATTTCCTCCCTTCCTTCCTCCTTTCCTTCTTTCTTCCTCCCTTCCATTCTTCCTTCCCCCTTTCCTTCTTTCTTCCTCCCTTCCATTCTTCCTTCCCCATTTCCTTCTTTCTTCCTCCCTCCCTTCCTTGACTCGAGGACAACAGGAGGGTTAAATGATAAAACATGTTGAGAAGTTTTAAACGGGCCAAACTGAAGGTTTCTGAGTCCGACCAGTTTTATTCTCCTCTTTTCATTTGTCTTTTTCTACTTTAGCTTCATTTCATTTCTAATTTAACCCTTAACCAGACAACGTGCACCAGGAGATACAGACTCTTTACCCTTCCTGTCATCCTCCCGGGTCCTTCCTCTGTCCTTCCTTCCTTCCTTCCTTCCTTCCTTCATCTGTCCTTCCTTCCTTCCTTCCTTCCTCAGATCTAAGTTCAGCTGTTAGGGTACTGTACATGTTCCCTCCTTCTGTCCTTTCTTCCTTCTTTCATCTGTCCTTCCTTTCTTTCTTCCTTCCTTTCTTCCTTCCTTCCTTCCTTCCTTCCTTCCTCTGTCCTCCCTCCCTCCTTTCCTTCCTTCCTCCCTCCTTTCCTTCCTTTTCCCTCCTTTCCTTCCTTCCTTCCTTCCTCCTCCCTCCCTCCCTCCCTCCCTCCCCCTTCCTTCCTTCCTCCTCCCTCCCTCCCTCCCTTCCTTCCTTCCTTTCCTTCCTCCCTCCTTTCCTTCCTTCCTTCCTTACTTTAGGTGCAAATGACATAACTAGTAAGGCCTGTTTAAGGGTTAACACTTTTATTCATATTTAAATGTCGTTTTATTTTGTCATGTGTTGCTTTTATATCCTGTCTTGATGCATTTTTATGTTTTATATAAAGTACTTGCTGTCTACATGCTAGTCTGAACACTGATCAGATATTAAACTGTCTGAACTGTCCCATTAGTGACCCAGCTGAAAGATTACATGATTACATGAAAGAGACAACAGAGACAAGGATTACACACCGTTATGAGACAGTAATCCATAATGCAAATACATCTGTTCCATAAATGACGTCAAATTTACTTCACCAACGAGTCCAGTGAGACGAATAATCACCAAACTTACAGAATAAATATGATGATGATGATGATGATGATGATGATGATGAGGAGGCGAAGACACTGATTATAACTCAGCAGGTCAGTTCAGGTCAGAGCAGGAACCAAACTCACAATCTGAATAAAAGTAGAAGTAACAAAAGAGTATAAAAGCACATTTAATAGAGCAGTTAGCAGTTAGCCGTTAGCAGTTAGCCGTTAGCAGTTAGCCGTTAGCGGTTCTGTAAGTTCACCTGAACAGCAAATTATCATTTTCTCCTCCTCCTCATCTTCCTCCTATACTTCATCATTTCCTCCTCCTCCTCCACTTCATCATTTCCTCCTCCTCCTCCTCCACTTCATCATTTTCTCCTTCTCCTCCTCCTCCTCTTCATCATTTCCTCTTCATCATTTCCTCCCCCCCTCCTCCTCCTCTTCCTCCTCCACTTCATCATTTTCTCCCCCTCCTCCTCTTCCTCTTCCTCCTCCTCCTACACTTCATCACTTTCTTCTCCTCCTCCTCCTCCTTCTCTTCCTCCTCCTCCTCCACTTCATCATTTTCTCCTCCTCCTCCTCTTCCTCCTCCACTTCATCATTTCCTCCCCCTCCTCCTCTTCCTCCTCCTCCTCCACTTCATCATTTCCTCCTCCTCATCCTCCTCCTCCTCCACTTCATCATTTCCTCCTCCTCCTCTTCCTCCTCTTCCTCCTCCACCTCATCATTTCCTCCCCTTCCTCCTCTTCCTCCTCCACTTCATCACTTTCTCCTCCTCCTCTTCATCATTTCCTCCTCCTCCTCTTCCTCCTTCTCCTCCTCCTGTAATTTCCTCCTCTGCAGTGAAACGAATCTAATCCCTTCTCACTTTGTTTGTTTCTCTTGTGGTTTTGTTTAATGAGTTGATAAATCCTCCGCAGCGTTCGTCTGACGGAGACAAAACGAGACAAAGGCGTCGTTCTGCTGATGAAGTGATCAGAGCCGGGTTAGACGGCGCAGGAAGTGATCGGAGCCGGGTTAGACAGCACAGGAAGTGATCAGAGCCGGGTTACACGGCGCAGGAAGTGATCGGAGCCGGGTTAGACGGCGCAGGAAGTGATCAGAGCCGGGTTACACGGCGCAGGAAGTGATCGGAGCTGGGTTACACGGCGCAGGAAGTGATCGGAGCCGGGTTACACGGCGCAGGAAGTGATCGGAGCTGGGTTACACGGCGCAGGAAGTGATCGGAGCTGGGTTAAACGGTGCAGGAAGTGATCGGAGCTGGGGTTAAACGGTGCAGGAAGTGATCGGAGCTGGGTTAAACGGTGCAGGAAGTGATCGGAGCTGGGTTAAACGGCGCAGGAAGTGATCGGAGCTGGGTTACACGGCGCAGGAAGTGATCGGAGCTGGGTTAAACGGTGCAGGAAGTGATCAGAGCTGGGTTAGACGGCGCAGGAAGTGATCGGAGCCGGGTTAGACGGCGGCAGGAAGTGAGGTTTGAAACCACAGAAAATGGATCAAAGAGTTTTGGAAAGTAAAGCTCATTTTGAGAAAGTTAATACAAATCAACAAGTAAAGTAAATAATAAGTAATGAGTTCACGTATTCTCCTCCTCCTACTCCTTCTCCTCCTCCTCTTCCTCCTCATGAGTTTCACTCAAAGAAGGATATTTTTACAAACAAGAGGACGACTTTCAAGAGAAGAGAAGAACTGTGAGAAAGTGAGAAAGCTGTGATTGGACGTGTGTTGGATTGATTGATATTTGTATTATTGTGTCATGTATATGAATATGACATCACAAACTCATCCATGCCAGAGTTAAAGTCGAGTGTAACAACGACGAAGATAAGATAACAGAAGCTTCCTTCATAATCAGATCAATATTATCCAGCAATAACAATAAAGTCTCTATTCTAATCAACAGAGATACGAACAGCAGAAAAATTTAAAAAAATAGTAAAAATCAGACGTAATAACTATCGTTCCTTCTTTTCCAGGTTTTTGGTTTTTATTAGGGCTGTCAAACGATTAATTTTTTAATCGCGATTAATGGTGTTTTGAATTGCATGTTTAAAATCCTGTTATTTTCCATTTGAAGGCAGTTTTAAGCCCATAATGTAAAGCATTTCTTACCAGAGTGTCTTAACTGGGAATCAATCACTGCTCTGCTGCGACTCCCACACTCCAAAATGGTCCTTTGGTGGAGCTGAGGCTGGCTTGGCTGCACCTGGGTGTTTAGCGTGGAGGTGCTAACTCAAACTCCACGTACTCCGGTGGTAGTTAAACTCCGTTTGACACAGGTTGCATTTTACTTTTGACTTGTCAACTGAAGCGTCTGGAAGTGTTTTAAAGTTAAACAAGCCGTTCAAAAGTCCAGTAGCTCTCTTACTTTCCATCAGCGCGGTAGGTTTACTGCAGGAGGCCACTTCAAAGCATAGCGCTACAGCTAGAGGAGCCGTCTACGGGGGAGTAGAAGGGACAAAAAGGCTTGACACATTAAAATGAGATTAAAAGAAATGAACGCGTTATGGATTGCATTAATCTAATCGAGATTAACACGTTAACGCTGACAGTCCTAGATTTAATACATCAAAATTAAAAAGACTTTACATGTTTTTCCATCAGAACGACAAAATATTTCAGGATTCAGTCGAGCTGTTTGTTGGAACATTATTACAGAATATTACACCTGCTGAACATCAGCATGTTATTAAAGCTGCAGAGTGTTGGGGTTAGGGTTAGTCTCACATGTGTCTGCTGCTGTGAGACACCTGGATGGTTTCCTCTTTAAACACAGTGATACGCGCTCTGCTGCTGAGCCTCCCACATGAAACTGAGATCTCATACAAACTGATGTGATGTGAAATCGTCTCTGAAGCCGCTGATGTTCATTCAGTATTCATCAAGCGCACAGCCAGGTTATTTCCTCCTGCAGATGAAAGGAGACAGACTCAGCTGGCTTTCATCAGACTCACAGCTCAGCAGAATCACAGAAACCACATCACATGCTTAAAACCCGTGTGAGGGAAGAAAAAGAAGAGAATAAAACATTTACAAGTGATACTCTGAGTCTGCAGGAGTGTGCAATCATTCAACTCTGCACTGTGATGTGGTTTAAAAGGATGTTAAAGAGGATTATTAAAGTCTTGACTACACTTGTAAAAGATGAAGGTAGTAATAGTCAAAGCACAGGTACCACTGGTGTCTGCACTCCTGTAGGCTCACATTAGATAAGCTTGGAAACCAGTCAGAGATGTGCATGAGCTCATATTCTCATGGTCAGAACACAGACTGTATATAAGAAATGGACGTAACATCCATGACGTCACCCATTGGTTTGTGGACTGCTGCTCGGAAGCCAATAGTTTCTAATCTAGGCAGCGCCATCTTGAAAATTTCAGGTGCATGCTGGGAAAAAAAGAACACGGATTCTACTTATATGGGCATGAGGCGGAGTCATGGACGGACGTATGGGCGGGACCAACGGCGGAGCGGGGAGGCTGCGATTGGTTGCGAGGGCTGGATCTCGAGGACATTGGTCAATCAACCTGTCAATCAGGACGTAGCGATTGAGACCATAAACACATTTTGAAAACGTTTACTGAGGTTAGAAATCAAGTGAGAAGTTGATGAATTCTCCATTGACTTGTATAGAGACGGTCGCCCCCTGGTGGCCTCAATCGCTAGTTTAAAGCCTTCTTCAATGCAGTATGATGTTCATTTGGGACATTTTGGCCTCCCTGATTTTATATGTGACGATAAAGCAGGCTACGTGGCTACGTTGTGATTGACAGGTTGATTGACCAATGTCCTCCTTTCCTCCCTTCCTTCCTTCCTTCCTTCCTTCCTTCCTCTCTCCTACCTTCCTTCTTTCCTCCATCCTTCCTTTCTTCCTTTCTCCTTTTCTTCCTTCTTTCCTTTCCTTCCTTTCTTCCTTCCTCCCTTCCTTCCTTTCCTCCCTTACTTACTCCCTCCTTTTCTTCCTTCCTTCTTTCCTTTCCTTCCATTCTTCCTTCCTCCCTTCCTTCCTCCCTCCTTTTCTTCCTTCTTTCCTTTCCTCTCTCCTTTTCTTCCCTCCCTTACTTCCTCCCTCCTTTTCTTCCTTCTTTCCTTTCCTCCCTCCTTTCCTTCCTTCCTTTCCTCCCTCCCTTCCTTCCTCCCTCCTTTTCTTCCTTCTTTCCTTTCCTCCCTTTCCTTTCCTCCCTCCTTTCCTTCCTTCCTTTCCTCCCTCCCTTCCTTCGTCCCTCCTTTTCTTCCTTCTTTCCTTTCCTCCCTTCCTTCCTCCCTCCTTTCCTTCCTTTCTTCCTTCCTCCCTCCTTCCCTCCTTCCTTGCTTCTTGCCTCATGCCCATATAAGTAGAATCTGTGTTTTTATTTTTCCCAGCATGCACCTGAAATCTTCAAGATGGCGCTGCCTAGATTAGAAACTATTGGCTTCCGAGCAGCAGTCCACAAACCAATGGGTGACGTCACGGATGTTACGTCTGTTTCTTCTATCCAGTCTGTGGTTTGAACACACCCAAATATACGAAGAGAGGCAGAGCTGCAGAAGTCAAACACACACCAGCGTCTCCTGTCACCTCATTCTCTCTCTCATCGTACTCTACTCCCAAACTCTCCTTGATCCTTCTCATACATTCCTGCTCCAGTTGAATCTCTGACTCTGACCCTTGACCTTTGCAAATTGGCCCAAAGCTCAGTGGCTGCTCAGTACTACTTTCTTCCTCCCTCCTTTCCTTCCTCCTTCCCTCTTTCCTCCCTCCCTCCTTTCCTTCCTCCCTTCTGCCTTCCTCCTTTCCTTCCTCCCTCCCTCCCTCCTTTCCATCCTTCTTCCTTCCCTCCTTCCTCCCTTCCTTATTCCTCCCTCCTTTCCTTCCTTCTTCTTCCTTATTCCTCTCTCCCTTCCTTCCTTGCTCTCTGCTCTCCTTTCCTACGTTCAAATCTCACTTAAAAACTTTTCTTTTCTATGAACATTTCTCTTCCTCCTCCTCTGCTTGGTTTTAAAAAAATGTTTGTATGTATACCTTGGATCTCTGAAAGGTGCTGCATAAATAAAACTATCATTATTATTATTATGAGGTCATTGCTGTTTGTGGGTGCATTAGTGTCACTGCCTGTTGATCACATTCATTCATGATTGTACTTCATATGTGTGTGTGTGTGTGTGTGTGTGTGTGTGTGTGTGTGTGTGTGTGTGTGTGTGTGTGTGTGTGCGCACAAAGCAAAACAGAGCTCACTCAGAAAAGAGAAAAGAAAAGACGACTCTCTCCACCAAAAAAAAAGAAGTTCTGATCTCGCTTCAGATTCAATTAGTGATACATTACTGACCCCTTGTGGACATTTTGGGTAGTGTAGTTTCTCAGTTGAGCAAAGAGCAGTGTGTAGATTACAGACAGACACAGTCCTTTCCTTTAAGCCTCCTGTTGTCCTCAGGTCAAGGAAGAACTTAAGGAGGAAAAGAGGAAGGAAGTAAGGAGAGAAGGAAGAAAGGAAAGCAGTAAGGAGGGAGGGAGGAAGAAAGGAAGGAAAGGAGTAAGGAGGAAAAGAGGAAGGAAGTAAGGAGAGAAGGAAGAAAGGAAAGCAGTAAGGAGGGAGGGAGGGAGGGAGGAAGAAAGGAAGGAAAGGAGTAAGGATGAAAAGAGGAAGGAATTTAGGAGAGAAGGAAGGGAGGAAGCAAAGGAGGGCGGAAGGAAGGAAGGAAGCAAGGAATGAAGGAAGGAAGGAGTAAGGAGGGAGGGAAGGAAGGAAGGAAGGAAAGGATTCAAAGGAGGAGGGAGCAAAGAAAGAGGGAAGGAAGGAAAGAAGGAACAGTCAAAAGAGACGGGGTCAGTTTGACCCGGGAGGACGACACAAGGGTTAAGCCTTTACATACTGTTCATATTCATAATTAGTCTCTACCAATTCACATTAATACATTCATTAATAAATCTATACATTCCCCATCAGTCATTAATAAATGTTTGATTCATCTCTTAGAAAAAAAACATTCATAATCACTATTTTATGCTCCAGGAGGGCATTTTGTAGCTGGAGGAGGAGGAGGAGGAGGAGGAAGAGTAGCTAGAAGAGGAGGAAGAGTAGCTAGAGGAGGAGGAGGAAGAGTAGCTGGAGAAGGAGGAGGAGGAGGAAGAATAGCTGGAGGAGGAGGAGGAGGAGGAGGAAGAGTAGCTAGAAGAGGAGGAAGAGTAGCTAGAGGAGGAGGAGGAGGAAGAGTAGCTGGAGAAGGAGGAGGAGGAGGAAGAATAGCTGGAGGAGGAGGAGGAAGAGGAGGAGGAGGAAGAGGAGGGGGAGGAGGAGGAGGAGGAGGAAGAGTAGCTGGAGGAGGAGGAGGAGGGGGAAGAGGAGGAGGAGGAAGAGTAGCTGGAGAAGGAGGAGGAGGAGGAAGAGTAGCTGGAGAAGGAGGAGGAGGAGGAAGAGTAGCTGGAGAAGGAGGAGGAGGAGGAAGAGTAGCTGGAGAAGGAGGAGGAGGAGGAAGAATAGCTGGAGGAGGAGGAGGAGGAAGAATAGCTGGAGGAGGAGGAGGAAGAGGAGGAAGAGGAGGAGTAGCTGGAGGAGGAGGAGGAGGAAGAGTAGCTAGAAGAGGAGGAAGAGTAGCTAGAGGAGGAGGAGGAAGAGGAGGGGGAGGAGGAGGAGGAGGAAGAGTAGCTGGAGGAGGAGGAGGAAGAGGAGGAGGAGGAAGAGGAGGGGGAGGAGGAGGAGAAGGAGGAAGAGTAGCTAGAAGAGGAGGAAGAGTAGCTAGAGGAGGAGGAGGAAGAGTAGCTGGAGGAGGAGGAGGAGTAGCTGGAGTAGCTGGAGGAGGAGGAGGAGGAGGAGGAAGAGGAGGAGGAGGAGGAGGAGGAAGAGTAGCTGGAGGAGGAGGAGGAGGAAGAATAGCTGGAGGAGGAGGAGGAGGAGGAGGAAGAATAGCTGGAGGAGGAGGAAGAGTAGCTAGAGGAGGAGGAGGAAGAGGAGGAGGAGGAAGAGGAGGAGTAGCTGGAGGAGGAGGAGGAAGAGTAGCTAGAAGAGGAGGAGGAATAGCTGGAGGAGGTGGAGGAGTAGCTGGAGGAGGAGGAGGAAGAGTAGCTAGAAGAGGAGGAGGAATAGCTGGAGGAGGAGGAGGAGGAAGAATAGCTGGAGGAGGAGGAGGAAGAGGAGGAGGAGGAAGAGGAGGAGTAGCTGGAGGAGGAGGAGGAGGAGGAGGAAGAGTAGCTAGAAGAGGAGGAAGAGTAGCTGGAGGAGGAGGAGGAGGAAGAGTAGCTGGAGAAGGAGGAGGAGGAGGAAGAATAGCTGGAGGAGGAGGAGGAAGAGGAGGAGGAGGAAGAGGAGGGGGAGGAGGAGGAGGAAGAATAGCTGGAGGAGGAGGAGGAAGAGGAGGAGGAGGAAGAGGAGGAGTAGCTGGAGGAGGAGGAGGAGGAAGAGTAGCTAGAAGAGGAGGAAGAGTAGCTGGAGGAGGAGGAGGAGGAAGAGTAGCTGGAGAAGGAGGAGGAGGAGGAAGAATAGCTGGAGGAGGAGGAGGAAGAGGAGGAGGAGGAAGAGGAGGAGTAGCTGGAGGAGGAGGAGGAGGAGGAGGAAGAGTAGCTAGAAGAGGAGGAAGAGTAGCTGGAGGAGGAGGAGGAGGAAGAGTAGCTGGAGAAGGAGGAGGAGGAGGAAGAATAGCTCCTTTCCTCTTTCTTTCCTCCATCCTTTCTTCTTTCTTTCCTCCATCCTTTCTTCTTTCCTCTCTCTTTTCTCCCTCCCTCCTTTCCTTCCTTCCTCCCCCTCCTTTCCTTCCTCCCTTCTGCCTTACTCCTTTCCTTCCTCCTTCCCTCTTTCTTTCCTCCATCCTTTCTTCTTTCCTCCATCCTTTCTTCTTTCATCTCTCTTTCCTCCCTCCCTCCTTTCCTTCCTTCCTCCCTCCTGTCTTACTTCTTTCCTTCCTCCCTCCCTCCTTTCCATCCTTCTTCCTTCCTTCTTCTTCCTTATTCCTCCCTCCCTTCCTTCCTTGACTCAAGGACAACAGGAGGGTTAAAGGAATGAGCATCAGTAAAGCCTCACAGTGTTTTCACTCCGTCTCAGAGAGAATTAACTCATTTAATCTGTTTAAAGGGTTAATTCAAAGGTTTCAGGCCACAGGATCAAAACAAAAAGTAATAGTTTTAATTATTGTGACAAAATTCAGTTGAGCAGCTTTAAATGAGAACGAGTCTAAGTAAAGGTCATCAGTGTTTCAGTGGAGTTCAGATCCATTTAACCGTTGGTGCTTTTCTCTCGGGGGGGTTTCAGGCTGTGATTGTAAAGCTGTGCAGCTGCTTATTCAGCTAAATTAAACTCTGACTGAAAGCTGGAAGGTGCCTCAAACATCTCACACACTCACAAATACATTCAAACAGGCATTTCTACACACTGGCACAAACACAAACTTCTCCCACAGACTAATGACAGCGGCCGGGTCACAGCAGTTTGTATGAGTTTAATTAAAGAGTAGAAGAAGAAGTGACTAACTGGACTTTGAGAGCAACGAGGCAGACAGACCTTTGTTTAGAGACAAGGTGAGTTATTGCTCCTCATTACCAACACTGCTGTAGGTTTCAACCAGTGACTGTAGAGAAGAAACAGACGTAACATCCGTGACGTCACCCATTGGTTTGTGGACTGCTGCTCGGAAGCCAATAGTTTCTAATCTAGGCAGCGCCATCTTGAAAATTTCAGGTGCATGCTGGGAAAAAAAGAACACGGATTCTACTTATATGGGCATGAGGCGGAGCCATGGGCGGAAGTATGGGCGGGACTAACGGCGGAGCGGGGAGGCTGCGATTGGTTGTGAGGGCTGGATCTCAAGGACATTGGTCAATCACCCTGTCAATCAGGACGTAGCCACGCCCCCTAATGCATACCCTGCTTTATCGTCACATATAAAATCAGGGAGGCCAAAATGTCCCAAATGAACATCATACTGCATTGAAGAAGGCTTTAAACTAGCGATTGAGACCATAAACACATTTTGAAAACGTTTACTGAGGTTAGAAATCAAGTGAGAAGTTGGTGAATTCTCCATTGACTTGTATAGAGACGGTCGCCCCCTGGTGGCCTTTTGATAGAATGCAGCTCTAAGTTACTTCCTGGTTGGCTTCTTTTCAGAGGACAGGAACTCCCCACCTGGTTTTAACCAGTGACTGAAGTCCAGCGGCTGGTTGGATGGGTTATACATTTGTATAAATTTACTGTTTAAAGATAAGATGAACTTTATTAGTCCCCTAAGGGAAATGTGTTATGGGCACATAGTGCGACATGGTTGTATAGAAATATACACAATTACTGTTGCGTCCGCTAGGTCACAGGTGAGTAAGTGGGAGTCACAGGTGAACCAAGAGGGAGGTTCGCTGCTCACTTACCTGATTGAAGCGCGGGCACGGGCTATAAGCGGGAGCGAGCACTAGTTTTGGCATGTTGTCTTGTCAGGAGAGATGCGCCACCGGTAAACTGCTGTTTCCATTCATTGAGCTGCGGTCTAAGTTTGTTTGCTTGTGCTGAGCTGTCGCGGTGTATGTGCTGATTTATATGCTTGATAACTTACTTTGGTCACATTGATAAACATTGTCTGAGGTCCAATGTCTAACGTTGCCGGTTTGATGGTATCCGTGGCTAATGTTTGAATTGTAGCGCTTTCACGGTCACATGAGTTTACTTCCTGTTTTGCGGTGCTGGTTGGGTGACGTAGTTACTTGTAATTGGCTGTCTTCCTGCTCGCAATGCAGGATGGGTAATGTAGTCATTAGCTTTACACTTATAATGAATTACTATGCTCAGCTTTACTACTTAAAACTACACTCACTGGTTTGCATTTAGACCAGCACTTTGGGCTATTAGTTTAAAGTGCAATATTAGTGATGCAATGTGGCTTGTGTGTTGCAATGTAATGTTTAATGTGTTGTGCTTGTCATTCAATTTAAACATTAATTATATTATGGTATTTATACTGCTTAATAATACTGACTATTGACGTTTCTGGATTTATATATATATATGAATTCATACAGGTGGTCTATATTTATATTTGTGTGTCTTTATATGGATATTTATATTTGTGCATTCAGAATTTATGGTATTATGAATATATGGCTGTCAATATTGTTGTTTATATCATAGCCTTTCTATTCTATAGGTTTATAACCTGCAATCTGCTATCAGCTATTTGTGGCTACTAATTGTGGATTAAACAACTCTATGGAAAATCAATCAAAGCAAATAAAAAACCACGACGAGTTATAACAACGTGTCCTCTCCTGATGCCCCGTTCGGTGGGGAGAATCTTAAAGAACCGAACACGGGCATTTCTACACACTGTCACAAACACAAATTTCTCCCACAGACTAATGACAGCGGCCGGGTCACAGCAGTTTGTATGAGTTTAATTAAAGAGTAGAAGAAGAAGTGACTAACTGGACTTTGAGGGCAACGAGGCAGACGGACCTTTGTTTAGAGACAAGGTGAGTTATTGCTCCTCATTACCAACACTGCTGTAGGTTTTAATCAGTGACTGAAGTCCAGCGGCTGCTTGGACGGTTTATACGTTTGTATAAATTTACTGTTTCAAGATAAGATAAGATGAACTTTATTAGTCCCCTAAGGGAAATTTGTTATGGGCACATAGTGCGACATGGTTGTATAGAAATATACACAATTACAATTACACAGAGACATACTGGTAGACAACACAAGACAGAGTTACATCGGTTACATGTAGCCGGTCGTATGATAATAAGACTTCTGAGCAAAGTATATTGAAGGTGAGACTGAGTACAACTACATGATATCGCACAACCCAGAATATAACTAAGATAGTGACAGTGACAGTAATCACAGTGGTTCTTAGTAGCAGGAGGTTCTGAGAGAGACAGGACAGGGCCAGCAGATGCAATACATTGGTAGTGGCAGTAAAAGAAGTTTAGGCTCAGGTGTGTGGGGTGTGCCAGGAAGTGGATTCACAGCAATGAGCCTCCCCACTACCCTATTGGGAAAGAGAGGGGTGGGAAGGCGTATCAGTGTGAGATGTGTTCACTTGTTTGTTAAGGAAAGAATTAGATGTGGGGACAAAAGACAGTTTGAGACGGTTACTCTTGCATCTGCTGGCTCTGAAGCGCTTCCCTGATGGTAACATATAATATTCAGGGAACAAAGGGTGTAAAGGGTCATTCATAGGTTCGGGCTGAAACATCTGGTTTTATTAGCTGTTGTTTGACACCTGGACCTGCTCCCGATGATAAATCCAAATTTATTACACCAAAAGCTTGAAACTGTCATTTTAAATATATGTAATTAATATCTATTGTGTCTTTTTTTTTTACAGTGAATCTTTGTAAATCATGAGAACAGCTGGATGGTGCGAGTAGTTGGGAAGGGAAAGTTAAACTCTGCCCTGTCCTGAGATACAAACACCTGCAGCCTCCTGATGAGCTGCAGACACGATAAAACTGATGCACCATTAAAAGCTCATTTTCTTTACAGTGTCAAGTACGAGACGGAGGAACCAAGTGCGTTCGAACCCAGACGGGTATTTATTGAAATTAGGGAAAGGGGAGTGGGAAGGAGAAATGTTCAGGGTTCTGGGCGTCCAAGGGTTACCAGGGGTGCAGGGGTTCCAAGGTGCTGTGTGTGTGAGGCAGGGCGGGCGGAGGGGGAACAGGAGGAGGGCTAGTATTCCTCTGACCTGTCGGAGTCCTTCTGCGGACAACTCCTCCATCTCAATGTCCCCAGCGGAGGAGGCACCATCCAACATAGCCGGATCCGGGATCAGGGTCAAGGGCAGGTGCAGGCACAGAGTCGGGACACGGCGCAAGAGCAGGCGCGGGTGCAGAGTCAGGGTCAGGAGCGGGTATCGCCAGCGGAACGGCTGGCCGGGCAGGGATGCGTCGGGCCCTCACGGGGCGACCCCTCCGAAGGGAGGGCTGGTCAGGGTGGAGGCGATGAAACTCAGCAATTATAGCCGGATCTAAGATTCTGCTGGAGGGCACCCACATCCTTTCCTCCGGGCCGTAGCCCTCCCAGTCCACCAGGTACTGGAGACCTCTTCCCCGTCGACGTGATTGGAGGAGGCGGTTGACCGTGTAGACCAGTCCCCCCTCGACCACACGAGGAGGAGGCGGTGGCGGAGCATCGGGGAGTAGATCACTCTCGTGCACTGGTTTCAGCTTGGACACGTGGAAGGTTGGGTGGACCTTCATGGAGCTGGGGAGCTTGAGGCGGACAGCCGACCTACTGATCACCCTCTCCACAGGAAACGGGCCGATGTACCGGGGTGCCAACTTGCGGGACTCCACTCGGAGCGGAAGATCCTTGGCGGAGAGCCATACCTTTTGTTCCACCCGGTATGTAGGAGCCGGAATCCTCCGTCGATTGGCTCCAGCTACATAACTAGCCACTGACCGGAGGAGGGTGGTCCGGGCTTGGGACCAGGTTCTGCGGCAACACCGTACAAGGGCCAGGGCAGACGGGCAGGAAACATTGGGCTCCTGACTCGCGAACAGTGGTGGCGGGTAGCCGTACACACAATGGAAGGGGGACAGGCCAGTTGCGGAGCTCGGGAGGGAGTTATGGGCATATTCCACCCACAGGAGCTGCTGAGACCAGGATCGGGGATTGCGTGAAGCCATGCAGCGTCCCAGATCTGAGTTGATCTGGGACGAAGAGGCAATCGTTGGGGCAAGCACTGGGGCCGGGCTGGTCTCGGATCGCGTCCCTGACTCGTCTCTCTATGTCCCAGGTCAGAGCAACGATACAGGAGCTTGGGAGGACAGGAGCCGGTTCCTCCACTGGAGCTTCGTCCTTCTGAAAAACCCGGCTGAGAGCATCGGGTTTTTGCATTGCGGGAACCTGGACGATATAAGAGGGTGAAGTTGAACCGGGTGAAGAATAGAGACCAGCGGGACTGACGTGGATTCAACCTCTTGGCAGTTCGGATGTACTCCAGGTTTTTGTGGTCGGTCCATACCAGGAACGGAGTGCTGGTGCCCTCTAGCCACTGCCGCCACTTCTCCAATGCCAGTTTCACGGCTAGCAATTCCCGGTTGCCAATGTCATAGTTCTGCTCAGCTGGGGTCAGTCTGCGTGAGAAGAACGCGCAGGGGTGCAACTTGCCATCTCCTGCGGCAAGTTGGGAGAGAACTGCCCCGACCCCGATGTCTGATGCGTCTACCTCCACCACGAACTGCTGATCGGGGTCAGGCATTTGGAGGATGGGGGCAGAAGTGAAGCGTGCCTTCAGAGTTCTGAACGCCTGGTCGGCCTCCGGTGTCCATCGGTAGTGGACCTTGGTGCTGGTGAGGGCAGTCAACGGGGAAGCAACCTTACTGTAATTCCGGATAAATCTTCTATAGAAGTTGGCGAACCCCAGGAATTGCTGTAGTTTCTTGCGGCTCTCTGGCGCTGGCCAAGAGGTAACAGCTGAGACCTTGGCAGGGTCCATCTGAATACTTCCCTCCGCTATTATGTACCCCAGAAAGGACACAGACCTGGTGTGAAACTCGCATTTCTCTGCTTTGATGAAGAGAGAGTTCTCAAGGAGGCGACGCAGGACCAACTGGACATGGCGGACGTGTTCAGGCATGTCTCTTGAGAATATCAAAATGTCATCCAGGTAAACGAATACAAAGACATTGAGCATGTCCCTGAGGATGTCATTCACAAGGGCCTGGAAAACTGCTGGGGCATTAGTAAGACCAAAGGGCATGACCAAGTATTCGTAATGTCCGGTTGGGGTATTAAACGCTGTCTTCCACTCATCGCCCTCTCTCATGCGTACCAGATGGTAAGCATTCCTGAGGTCGAGTTTTGTGAAGATGGTTGCCCCCTGGAGTAGTTCAAAGGCGGATGACAGGAGTGGCAGAGGGTACCGATTCTTGATTGTTATGTCATTCAACCCCCGGAAGTCGATGCATGGACAGAGAGATCCGTCCTTCTTTCCAACAAAAAAGAATCCAGCACCGGCAGGGGAGGATGATGGACGGATGATTCCAGCGGCCAAGGAATCGTTGATGTATGTCTCCATGGATTTCCTTTCAGGGGCAGACAAGGAGTACAGGCGGCCCTTAGGAGGTGCAGTGCCTGGCAGGAGGTCAATGGCGCAGTCGTATGGCCGATGAGGGGGCAGAGAAGTGGCCTTGGACTTGTTAAAGACTTCCCGAAATCCATGGTAACTGGCGGGCACATTGGAGAGGTCTGGGATCGAGTCAGGGGATTCAGGACTGGTGGGTATGATGGCTCCTCTCAAGCAGGTTTGGTGGCATTTTCTTCCCCACTCCTGTATTACTCCAGTTTCCCAGTCGAAGTGGGTGTTATGTTGACGGAGCCACGGATATCCTAGGATAAGTGGCAACCCTGGTGAGCGCAGAAGGTGAAACTGGATAGCCTCCTGGTGGTTTCCTGACAAGTGCATGGTTACTGGGGCTGAGATGTGAGTAACAGTGCCAAGCAGATGTCCATCCAGGGCTCGTGCAGGAACAGGTGTGGACAGACGATGGCGCCCTATGCCTAATTGATGAGCTAGTTCAGAATCCATAATGTTGGCATCTGCTCCAGAGTCGACCAGGGCAGACAGTGTGTGTGGGGAATCGGGAAGCAGAAGACGAACCTGGAGCAGGAGTTTTCGGGTTACGGGGGGCTGAAGACATGCTGAGCTCACCAGGATTCCCCCTACGCCTGATGAGCCTTGGCTTTTACTGGACAGTTGACCACTCGGTGGTTCTCGCCCCCGCAGTACAGGCAAAGGTTTGAGGTGAAGCGGCGCCGGCGTTCTTCTGGAGTGAGAGTAGAGCGACCAATCTCCATGGGTTCGGGCTGGCATGTATGCGTCAACTGGGCAGGCGAAAAGTCATTCCGATTGCGGACGGGGCGTGGAATTTGGTGCCCCTTCTCTCGTCGACGGGTCTGTATCCGGCGGTCGATACGAACCCCCAGAGAAATGGCGTCGTCGAGGGTCGTGGGTAAGTCGTATGAGACCAACTCGTCCTTGATGTACTCTGCCAAACTGTGAAGGAAGGCGTTCACCACGGCTACCGTATTCCACGTGCTGCGTCTGGCCAGGGTCCGGAATTCAATGGAGTAGTCAGCGACAGTGCGATTGCCCTGCCGGATTGTCAGGAGTTCTTGGGATGCATCTGCCGTTGTTGAACCCAGATCGAACACCTTCTTCATTACCGTCTCGAAGGCCTCGAAGATGGCACAGGCTGGGGTTTGTTGCTCGAACTCTGCTGCTCCCCAGAGACGAGCCCGACCCGTCAGATGGGTAATGGCGAATCCAACCTTGGCCTCCTCCAAGGCGAAGGTTCTGGGTTGCAGCGAGAACAGGAGTCTGCAGTTGGTCAAGAAGGGCCGGACCTGGTCTGGGTCGCCATTGAAGCGCTCCAGGTCTCCAATCTTGGGCTCCGGGTTCGATGGTCCGGGAGCTGGAGCGTTGTAGGCTGGTTGGGGGGATGCAGTAGAGGGAGCTCTCAAGTTTGTAAGGGCCTCAAGCACCTGGGCCAGTTGCTCTTGTTGTTGCTGGAGTTGTTGTTGATGCTGATGGCCAAGCTGAATCAAAGACGCGACGTCGCCAGTAATTCGGGAAACCTCCCCCTCTGCACGTTGCAGGCGGTCCAGGGCTGATGGTTCGTTCGCTGATTCCATGGTGGTCAGATCGTACTGTCAAGTACGAGACGGAGGAACCAAGTGCGTTCGAACCCAGACGGGTATTTATTGAAATTAGGGAAAGGGGAGTGGGAAGGAGAAGTGTTCAGGGTTCTGGGCGTCCAAGGGTTACCAGGGGTGCAGGGGTTCCAGGGTTTCGGGGTTCCAAGGTGCTGTGTGTGTGTGTGTGTGCCTCCCCAGGGAAGTGGGAAGCAAATCCTGGAGCTGGAGAATCCGGGAGGTCCTGGGGAAAACACACACAACACAACAGCAGGTGAGAGCAAGGCAGCGGCACAGTTCAGGGCAAATCCAAGTCAAAAGAGTCAAGCAGAAGGCAGGTCGGAATTACCGGGGCAGAAGAGAGATCGGAGTCGAAGACAAAGGCAGGTCGGGTTTCCGGGATGGGAGAACGGGGCAGGGTTCAGGCAGGTCCGGGTACAGGAGTCAGAGAAAGTAGGAGCAGACTGGTAACACGAGTGAGCTAGCAGACGATCTGACAAGAAATGACTGAAACACAGGACCTTAAATGCAGAGCATGGTTAATGGCAAATGCAGTGCAGCTGGAGAGTTAATGAGGCTAAGGGAGACAGAGCAGAGTGGGACAGGTGAAGGTGATTAGGGCCAATCAAGTGTAGTTACCAGGCTGGCAGAGGGAATCCATGACATACAGCCCAATAACAAGTCTGCTGACTCAGTGTAGAAACTTTTCATTGTCTTGCCAGTGTGTCAATGTCTGTACTTTGCTGCTGGTTTCTATTTTATTTTGTGTATATTACAAAGTATTAAATATATATTTATTACATTTTTAAAACCTGGAATCTGGAATAAATACCTCTTAAGTTCAACTTTAACTTCACTTTTGCACATTGCTGTATTTCTTTTCTTTTTTTTGTTTGCTGCTCAAAGCCGGTCATTAATTATCTACAGAAATCCTCTCAGTCAACCATCACAAGATGGAATAAAAGGTTGATACAGTTTATTTTATTGTTCAATAGTTCTCTCCATATCAGTATGTACCTTGATCACCTGGTCTGATCAGTCTGCATTTACTGGAAATTACAACTCTGTGTGTGTGTGTGTGTGTGTGTGTGTGTGTGTGTGTGTGTGTGTGTGTGTGTGTGTGTGTGTGTGTGTGTGTGTGTGTGTGTGTGTGTGTGTGTGTGTGTGTTGATAATGTCAGCAGATCTCTGAAACACTCTGTGTTAAGGATTTTTTATATATGTCACATAAGACAAAACTATTTTTATTTGCCATGAACGAAAAGCTGACAGTGAAGAACGGACAGCTGTGTTCTTCCTGGTCAAACTGTCAGCACTAAACTAAATAATGTTAAAGTGATGTGACTGAGGTCAAAGTTACCTGGGCATTGGCTGAATAACCGAGAGTTGTTCTGTTCATTTCCTTCAGACTTGCTGTGGTGTTTTCACCACAATTGTAACTGCTCTCCAGTGGTGGACAGTAACAAAGTAAATTTACTTGAGTACTGTACTTAAGTACAGTTTTTGAGTATCTGTACTTTACTTGAGTATTATTTTTGGGAGATACTTTTACTTTCACTCCATTTGAAGGACAGATATTGTACTTTTTACTCCACTACATTTCTATTGATGCTCTCGTTACTTGCTACTTTTGAGCTTACGTCAGCTGATTATTATTATTTATTTTTTATTTTTTTTGCAAAATTCTGAGAAAAATAAACGTTCTGCTGATTTGCATATGGTTTGTCTTAGTCGTATTGCCGTACCTGTACTACGTCATGCCATACAAAGAAATGAAGAAACTCCCACCGAGCAGGTCTTATCTCAAACCCATGATTGAGATTTTTGTCACAAAAACTGATCACAGCCTACAAAAACTCGTCTTCCAACCTGAAGTATGTCGCAGTAAAGTAGCTACTAACATTAGCTAGCTTAATGTTTGTTAAATTGCAGATGAACATTTTAGACTGTATGTGCTTGTAGTATCATAGTTGCCATTTTTAAACTGTTTAAAAATATGGCAACTGTTGCAGTCCAGTTGAATGATTAAGTTGACTTCCTGTTCATGTTTTTTATACAATTCATATCAAAGAGTCCAAGGTAGGGGTTAGGGTTAGTGTGGGGGGGGGGTCATGGTTGGGGGTTAGAGTCCAAGGTAGGGGTTAGGTGTACTGAAATGTAACGGTGTTCTGAGGCTTCTTGACTTTATGTGTTTATTTTTGAGCTATAAACATGTCTGAAGCAGAATCGCATCAGTGTATTGTATCATGACAATAAAGCTACTTTCCTATATTTTTAAATACTTTTATTTAAGTAATTGTTTAAGCAAATACTTTAGTACTTTTACTTAAGTAATATTTTGACTAAGCTACGTTTACTTGTATTGGAGTAATATTTGACAATGAGTCTCTGTACTTTTACTCAAGTAGTGAAGTTGTGTACTCTGTCCACCTCTGCTGCTCTCATGTTTGTGTTTGTCTATAAATCTTTGTCCATATCTCCTGGAGGTTCTGAAGTCATGAGCTCAAGATTTCTGTAACACTCCTGTCTTCTGCTATTTTTAACACATAACTTGGCACATGGCATTTAGCTTTTACCTCTAACTCTAACTGGACAGTTTCAATTTGTGTTTGACTCTTAACAGGGCTAAGCGGTGCCAGGTGATAAACACACAATGGTGAACACTAGTGATTTTCCTGTGAACATGTGTTTCCAGGTGTTGGTCTGATCTGTTCTATGTGAAAAGTGCTTTAATATGACTTTTATTGTGATTTGATTGATTGATTGAGTAGTATGAAGCCTTTTGAGCCTCTAGGAGTAGCTGATGATGTCACTCATGATGTCACAGCATATACAGCTAAAGACAACAAATAAAAAACCTGGGGGAGTGGAGTTAGGAAGCAGTGAGCAGAATGTAGCTCCTCATCTCTGCTGGATGCTAGCAGCTCCAGGACACATTCATTTAATTTACTACATACCACAGTCTCCAGTTGCATTGTGGGTAATGTGGTAAATGGGTAAATAACAATGTGTGAATTAAAAAGACCATGTCCAATTATGTTATGAGGGAGAGTCATGTTAAATCTGTGTCTCACACACACACACACACACACACACACACACACACACACACAGGTGCCAGTAAAGAAGAAGGGAGGAGTAAATGACTAGGGAGTAGAGGTGACAATCTGTACAGATTGTAAAGTCAGCAGAGCAGAAGGAGGAAAGCAGCATGTCTGAAGCAGGTGAGTGTTTTAATGTTAGTCCTGAAAATAATGATTACTGTCATTATAGATTAATATACATATTATTTCTCAAATTAACTGTTTAGTTGTTTGAACTGTGCCAGATATGAAATCACAATATCTGAGGTTACATATGTTTCCATATTTGTGGAAATAAAGATGTAAAGCGACATTTATTCACAGTGAATTGGAAGTTATGTTCTTGTGAATAACAAGGTTGTAGAAAATAGTGCACTGTTAAGGGAGAAGCAAACGGGTAGTGAGTAAAGTTGAAAGTATTCAGTCAGAGTCCATTTTAAAGGTGACACAGCAGAAAGAGGAAAACAGCAAGTGTAAAATAATGAAGACATTAAGTCAGTTCAGCATTAGCAGTTAGCAATAAAAGGCTCAGCACAAACACATAAAATGTGTTTCTTATTTAAAGAACACAAAATGCTGCAAAAGGTGTTGAGTTCTGAAAAATGAACAGACTGAACCTGCTGAATTTATTGATCTTCTCTGATGTCACAGAGAGCTCAAAGAGAGATAATTTACTATCAGCATCATTAAGATTAGAAAGAAACACTTTTATTGGAGAACTGCGGGGTAGTTTAATTAATGATTAATGACTCAATCACACACCTATTAAATCCTGTGTTTTGTCCTTTTTGCTTTCACAGAACAAATAAACACACAGGACCTTCATTTTCAGTTCTCAGTAGACTGTTTTTACCCCAGCACTAACGAACCAATCAAATCACGTGAAGACACCAGAGTTCACTGAACCACAACAAACAGGTGAGCTGTGAAAGCAGAAGACTAACTGTTTGTTATTTGTTGTTTATTTATTTATTTATTTAAAGGTTTAGAAATCAGGGACAATGCACATTAATAAAACATTTGAACAAAATGTAAACATGCCAGAATTAGCCAAAAGGCTATTTTACATCTGCTGTCCCTGGACTGATGTTAAATAGACACCCTAAAAGAATATAAAAAGATTTAGTTTTAGGCATACAAATAATACAATAAAAAATTAGAAGACTAAATCTGAATAAAAGTAAAAGAAAAAAACAATACAAAAATCCATCCATACACACACAAGCTAACAGAGACTGAGCTCAAACAACAGACAGTAACACCAACATCAACCAAACTGATTACACCAGACAAGCTAGCAGACCACAAGCAAGCAGGATGTAGACAATAAAAACATTACAAAAAGCCAAAAGTACTAGACAATTAATAAACTGACAGACAACATGACGGATGGCATCAGAAAGCACCGACAGGCAGAGCAGCAAACATGGAGGAATTTAAGCACTAAAATTTAATGTTGACAGCTTTGACCACTAATAAACCACTTTTCTAAAGAAAAATTAAAAGGTTGAACATTTATTCTCAACATATCAGCCATTAAAATTGTAATTTTTAATATGGACATTTTCAATAATAACTGAAAACTCGATGTGATAAAAAGCTCCAGAACAGATTCTGAGTCGACTTGTGAGATGTTTTACTGAAGATCCTCTTGAGTTTCTCTGAGACTTAAATGACTGCAGCAAACTGGGCTGTTTGTCTATTGTTTCTATTGGCAGACTGACAGAAACACAACTGTTATCCTATCAGTGATCACCTCTGATTTTACCAGAGAGCCAAGATGACAGAGGAGGACCTGCTCGACATTCTGGATGATTTAAAAGACGATGAATTTAAGACGTTCAAGTGGCGCCTGAAGAATAAAAAGGTGGACGACATCAAACCTATCAAAGAGAGCCAGCTGGAGAACGCAGAGAGGCGGGACGTTGTTGATCTGATGGTGCAGACATATGAATTTGCTGCAGCTGTGAAGGTGATGAAGAGTGTTTTAAAGAAGATCAACAGGAATGATCTGGTGGAGGAGTTGTCAAACATCAGCTCAGGAGCAGCAGGTCAGTCACAGGAAGAGACAAAGATGACATCACATCCAGACAGTGAGTATTTAAACAGTTACACATTTTTGTTCTTCATACTCTTTGTTTTAGCACATTCAATTAAAAATAAAATAATAATAATAATAATAATAATAATTAAAGGCTCAGTTTGAATAGAGAGATATGGACCTTTTCACACATAGGGCCTGATTTACTAAAGGTTTGTGTGTGTAAAAAAGTGTGCAAAGTTGACGTCATCCACAAAAAAATGTGCAAGCCTTGTCTTTCAAATGTGTAGGATAATACGGGCTGTCCATTTAGTACATTTGCCATAATGAATATGTAATATGGGTTAGGGATAGAGTTAGGTGTAAAATGCAGGGAGAAAAAAATGATGCAAATATGTTATTTAGCACATGCATTGCATTTTAACAAACTCAAAGGTAGTTTTATTGATGGTAACTGCGTCTATAAATAATGCGTTTGAAGGGAAGGTGTGAAGCGGCTGCGCTCTGTGCACAGATGACTGCTGTTACTGTGGAGAGGAGGAGATGGAGGCACAATGACAGAATATGCAGAGAATACACTGGTGATATCTCCTCCACTGATGGCTCTGAGACATTCAGTACTAACTGGAGGATGATTTAACACTGTGGATAATTTGGGAGTCATCATTGGATAATTGAAAGATCGTAGATGCAACTGTGGAAAACATGAATGAAGTCTTGTCAGGTTTGCAGTGATGTAATTCTGACAGGTGATCCTACAAAGTAAATGTTAATGATTCCTGTAATCAGGGTTGTGGATCCTAGAATATACTTTATATATATTTATATCTATATTTCCTCAAGTAGATTTCTCCTGGAGAACACCAGTTTCTCTGTCATGTAAACATGTAACATGTCTTGAACAAAATGGATCTGTTGAATGAAATCAGAGATCAGAACACAGAGTATTTTATCCTTGTATTTAAAGATCAACTAAAACTGAAACACAAATTATCCTCCAGAAGTCTAAATAAGTTGGTTTCCAACACTTAATATTTTAGTGTTTGTTGAATTTCAGACACATTTGTGTTGTGAAGAAAAGTTGTGAGTTAAACACAGAACAAAAAGTCAGGACTTACACACGTCTTCTACCACTAATGCTGATAGAATAAGAAAAGCATGCTCTGTAAGTGCATGAAAACACACTGATGTTCAGATCTATATTTTTCTTCTCTTTCAGAAGATGGTGACCAGCAGAAGGATTCAGATGAACATATGATTTGTCTGGTGATGAAATGTCAGACTGAAGACAACGATGAAGCAGAAAGTGAAACCCCCTTCACTGATACCTACACTGAGGTCTACATCACACGGGGAAGGAGTAACGAAGTTAATACCCAACATGAAGTGTGGCAGCTAGAGAGAGCTTCCAAGATGGAGACCCTTCAGGACTCTCCAATCAAGTGTCACGACATCTTTGAACCCTTACCCAACCAAAAGAAACACATCAGAGTCGTTCTGATGATCGGCGTCGCTGGTGTTGGAAAAACCTTCACAGTGAGGAAGTTCACTCTGGACTGGGCAGAGGGCTCCAAAAACCAAGATATCAGTCAGATGATTCCACTTCCATTCAGGGAGCTGAACTTGGTCAAAGATGAGCAGCACAGTCTGATCACACTGATCCATGAATTCTATCCAACATTACAGAAGCTCACAGCAGAGAAGCTCGCTGTCTGTAAAGTTCTGTTCATCTTTGACGGCCTGGATGAAAGCAGACTTTCACTGGATTTCAAGAAGAGTGAGGTCGTGTCTGATGTCACAAAGAAGTCATCAGTCAGCGTGCTGTTGACAAACCTCATCCAGGGGAAGCTGCTTCCCTCGGCTCTCATCTGGATAACTTCCAGACCTGCAGCAGCCAATCAGATCCCTTCATCATTTGTTCACAGAGTCACAGAAGTACGAGGCTTCACTGACCCCCAGAAGGAGGAGTACTTCAGGAGGAGATTCAGTGATGAAGAGCAGTCCAGCAGAATCATCTCACACATCAAGACATCCAGGAGCCTCCACATCATGTGTCACATCCCAGTCTTCTGCTGGATCACTGCTACAGTTCTGGACCACATGTTGACTACAGACCAGAGAGGAGAGCTGCCCAAGACCCTGACTGACATGTACTCACACTTCCTGCTGGTTCAGACAAAGAGGAAGAAGAACAAGTGTGATGAGGGACATAAGACGAGTCCAGAGGAGCTGACGGAGGCTGACAGGGACATTCTTCTGAAGCTGGGGAGGCTGGCGTTTGAACAACTGGAGGAAGGAAACATCATGTTCTACCAAAAAGACCTGGAGCAGTGTGGTCTTGGTGTCACAGAGGACCCTATGTTAACAACATTTTGTACACAGATCTTCAGAAAAGAACATGGAATCTACAAGAAAACAGTCTACAGCTTTGTTCATCTGAGCGTTCAGGAGTTCCTGGCTGCAGTCTACATGTACCACTGTTACACCAGCAGGAAGACAGAGGTACTGAAAGACCTCCTCGGAGAAGAGTTCAGACACAGGGAATCAAAACCAAAGTCTGTCCTCAAGAAGACTTCTGTTAATCTCACAAACAATGATGTCTGTGACCCATCTGGTAATAAACACAAAGTCACATCTCTGGATGACGCAAACATGAGAGAAGAGGACAAAAACAAGGAATCAAAAGAAAAGTCTTTCCTTGAGCGTATTGCTTGTTGTTGCAGAAAAAATGGTGGTGGTGATGATCATGGTGATGGTGATGATGATGATGATGATGATGATGATGATGATGATGATGATGATGATGATGATTACTCATCTCTGGATGACTTCCTGAAGAGGGCTGTGGAGAAATCTCTCAGAAGTGAAAATGGCCACCTGGACCTGTTTGTCCGCTTCCTTCATGGCCTCTCTCTGGAGTCCAACCAGAGTCTTTTAAAGGACCTGCTGGGTCAGACAGACAACAGTTCAGAAACCATCCAGAGTGTCATCAACAACCTGAAAGAGATGAACAGTAAGGATATCTCTCCTGACAGAGGCATCAACATCTTCCACTGTCTGATGGAGATGAACGAGCGCTCAGTACATCAGGAGATCCAAGAGTTCCTGAAGTCAGAGAACAGATCAGAGAAGGAACTCTCTGAGATCCATTGCTCAGCTCTGGCCTACATGCTGCAGATGTCAGAGGAGGTTCTGGATGAGTTGGACCTGAAGAAGTACAACACATCACTGGAGGGACGACAGAGACTGATCCCAGCTGTGAGGAACTGCAAAAAGGCTCAGTAAGTCCAGATGTGATTAACATTATAAATCAGTGTAGATTAGTAGTTTAGTTCTTCAAATATACATCAAATAAAATTCTTATTATTGTTTAAATAGTGCTCTACTTGTTTATAGCTGAAATAACGTCAGTTACTGTGCATCCTGACAGTATTCACACCACTTTACTTTCCCCACATGTTGTTATGTTACAGCTTTTTTCTCATCAATCTACACACAATAAGTACAAGTACATAAGTATTCACTCCCTTTATGCAGTACTTAGTTGAGGCATCTTGGCAGCGATTACAGCCTCACGTCTTCTTGGGTATGAAACTACAAGCTTGGCACACCTATATTTGGGGTATCTCCCATTTTTCTCTGCAGACCCTCTCAAGATCTGTCAGGTTAGATGGGGAGCATCGCATAACAGCTGTTTAAGTATTTTCAGAGATGTTCAATCAGGTTCACATCCGAGCCTTGGCTGGGCCACTCAAGGACATTCACAGACTTGTCCTGAAGCCTCTGCTTCGAAAGTAAACATTCGCCCCAGTCTGAGGTCCTGAGCATTCTGGAGTTTTCATCAAGGATCTCTTCATCATCTTCATCTCCTCATCTTTACCTCGATCCTGACTAGTCTCCCAGTTCCTTCCCCACAGCATGATGCTGCCACCATCATGCTTCACTGTAGGGAAGCTATTAGCCAGGTGATCAGAGCTGCCTGGTTTCCTCCAGACGTGATGCTTGGCATTCAGGCGTTCACACCCCTTTACTTTCTACCATGTTGTTATGTCCAACCAGTCCAGGCAGATGTTCTCCCACTCTGAGTCTGGTTCTGAGGGTTCTTCCTGTTAAAAGATGTTCTCCCACTCTGAGTCTGGTTCTGAGGGTTCTTTTTTCTCTCCACTGTCACCAAGTGCTGCTCATGTGGGAATGTTGGGTCTCTTTAAATGAAACCTGAAGAGTTCGGTTTAGAACCTGCTCTATGTGGAAAGAGCCTTCACATGACTTTATTGTGATTTGGCGCTTTATAAATAAAGATTGATTGATTGATCGATTGATTGATGGAGCCTGACCATTAAGAGCTTTGAAAGTAAGGAGAAGGATTTTAATTGTATTGTAGATTTTACAGGAAGCCGATGCAGTGAAGCTAAATGCAGTAATATGATCTTTCTAGTTTCTGTCAGAATGCGACCAGCTGGAGAGTCTTTAGAGACTTGTTAGGACAGACAGATAATAATCAATTACAGTAGTCCAGCCTAGAAGTAACAAATGCATGGACTAGTTCTCACATTAAAGCTCAATGTTATATTTTAATGCTGATACCCTGATAACATCTTTCTGATGACATCATGTTAAAATAATTCAACCTTATTGGTTTGTTCATTGTGTTAGTGCTGAATTTTTCAGATTCTCAGAAAAGAAAGTTCATAACTAAACATGATGCAGTAATCTATCATGCACATTCAAATATTTATTTACATTCATGTTTAAAGATGTTCAGGTGTAATATTGTCAGGTCATTAGTGTTTGTGAACAGTCAGTTAATGTAGCTGCTTATGGATGTGAACATGACAGCAGCAGGTAGCAAAGAGATTTCCATTCACTGAGCTGAACTGAGTCTAAATATCCTGCAGTCACATTAAAAATAGTGGACAGTAAAAGTGGTTTTCTAATCAAGATGGAAAAAAACTAGAAAAATAAAACAAAAGATCAACTGTTGTAAATGTTATAGTGAGTGTTTCACCATCAAATGCATGAAGTAAATATAAAGTGTCGTCTTTCATGATAACATATGTTGTAATATATGTGTCTTTACAGACTCTCTGACTGTGGACTCTCAGCAACTCACTGTGAAGTTTTGGCCTCATCTCTGAAGTCCGACCCCTCCCATCTGACATATTTGGATTTGAGTGACAACAACCTGTCTGATTCAGGAGTGGAGGTTCTGTCTGCTGGACTGGAGAGTCCAAACTGTAGACTGAAGACTCTGAGGTCAGTTCACCTACTGTAGCTTTAGTAATGTTTTTTTCTATATATTCTATTTAAATTCTTCACTGAAGTTTCAAATATTTGGATCTTAATTTTCAGGATTTGCTGAACACAAATCTGTAGAATTTAAATGTTTTCCGGAATTTAAAATCTACAGTTGTGTTTTATGTTGTAACCTCTTGACAAACGCTGTTACGTCTACGGGAACGGACGTTAGGAGGTAGCCAAGTCACAGAATCACACAGTTTTACACTTTTACAAGAATCCTGAGAGTGTTACCTTTCCAACGATAGGAGACACATATCTGAGTCTCAAACTATGTGGGATCTGTGCTGCTCACAACTTGGGCATGTCGTTTAGACTAACAACATAAAAAATAGGGGCATGTATTAAGAGGTTACGAGTTTAAACTAGTAAGCTAGTAAACTAAGTTCTACATATCAAGCACTTAAAAAACGGTGTATGCGTCACACTAGTTTATAAATCTCAGTCTATTTTGGGAGTCTTATTCTGGGAAAAACCCTTTTCTATTAAAGACTGTGTGAGAGCCATATTGATACTTGTTGAGTTTTAGCAGTTTTCCTTTAAACATTTTGTAATGCTCCTTTAAGTATACCGGTATACTCTAACCCTAACCCCCCTAAGCAGACTAGGTTAAGCAGCCCACGGAGCTACACAGAGAAGAATCTTGTAACTTTATTTTTACTTTTTCAGTAAAGTTTTTCATGAACAGATGTTACTGCCTCCGAAGATTATTGTGTGTCAAGATTAAAAGCCAAGAGGACTGCTTTATAGTGGTGGTAAAGTGCATTGAGAAACGATTGCAGCTACAGACTGGTTTATTTGAATGCACCAATAACTATTCATTTATAAACACATACCCTAAAAACCAGTGTATAAGACACACCTTTAATGCAATATTTTGGATGTGGATATGATTATAGGTATGTAAAAGGCCGTCCACACTAAGAACAATAACTATGATTGTAAATATATGTACTATGACGTCCTATAAACAACGGTGTCTAACACGCGCTGCACGCTCCAGCTGTGTATGTAGCTAATGAAAATAGGCTATTGACAAGCTGTTATTGCTTTATGTTATATGGAAAATGATTGTGTGTTGATCAGAAGTATTTCAGACACTAGTTGCTGTGATGTTTCAGAGACCAAACTGATGTTAAAGCTTGACTCTGGTGCAGTAGTCGGTTTACACACAGTGGCAGCTCTGATGAAGAGTTTTTGGGACTCAGTGAGCAAACAGCTACACACTGTATTAAATATGTAAAGTTACTGTGAACTTTTAAAAGGTTTAATATAAACTAACTGAACCCAATCTGACCTAATATAGCGGTTCAGGGGGGTATTCCAGGTAGGCGGTTCAACAAACTCTGAATCTAACCCTGAACTCTGAGTTTACTTACTCTGAGATGGGAAACTGAGTATCCAGTTCCAGAACAGCTGATCTGAATTAGTTTAATGCACTCTGAGTATGTCCACCTTAAGTTTGGCGCATGCGCGACCGCTAGAAAAAGCCATCAACAATGGAGCCCCGACACCTTGATTCACCATGGCAACTACTGAGAAAACAAGCTCGAGTTACGTCACCTCACTGTAACTGGAGCTCCCCCTGCAGGCCTGTGGCGTATATGATCATATATTTAACTAATAAAGTAACACCGCTGCAGACGCTAATAAGGACAGAGAAGCGGCATGGGGGAAAATTGCTGCCCGAGTTGATGTTTAACTTTTAATGCACCACTCCACTGACTAATATACCTTACTTAAAATTGTAGCATAAAGGTGAAAAAGTGGTGTAACGTTGGAAGCAGCTAAAAATGAAATAAAAAAACATAATTCAATAAGTAAGGCACATTTTGCTGGTATGATTGTACGTCATTTTGATTTTATTCATAGTTGACGTAGGCTATTAAACAAAGTAAATATTAATTCAGTGGTTATTTCAACATGTAAACTACCAAATACAGGAAGAAGAGCTCATGTAATAAATAATGAAGGTTTTAGTCCAACATGTCTGATTTCATATTGATCCTCTAATTACAGACTTGACAGAGTTCAGCAGCATTTAATGTCTGCAGAAGGCTGACATTATGATGATCCACAATAACACAATGACAAAGTCACTTTTAGAGGAAAGCTCATTGATGAGGACATAGTAATGTTGAACTACACATTTAAAACCTGAACACATCTGATTGGATTATAAATGGATTTAATCTACAGCATTTCTTTTTTTTATTCAGGTTGATCAACTGCAGTTTGTCAGAGAGCAGCTGTGCTTCTCTGGCCTCAGCTCTGAAGGCCAACCCCTCCCATCTCAGAGAGCTGGATCTGAATTGGAACTACCTGTTTGATTCAGGAGTGAAACATCTGTCTTCTAGACTGGGGAGTCTGGACTGTAGACTGGAGACTCTGAGGTCAGACACAATCTTTTATTACTGTGCTGTGACACTAACTGCAGACACAAAGATTATATTATGTTGATCCACACTAAGTATCTTCATGGGAAAGTCTATTTTATTCTTCAGTGGTTTAGAACATTGACAGTCAGAACAATGTTCAGCTTTAAATTTAAACCCTTCAAATAACAAGAAAAATCTACACTGGATAATTTACTTTGAACCTCTGAAACTGTTTTTCTCTTTTATATTCAATTATTGTAAGCTGCATCCTGTTGGGTTCAGGTGTGTGTGTGTGTGTGTGTGTGTGTGTGTGTGTGTGTGTGTGTGTGTGTGTTGTTTTTATTTATGTGTTTGTATGAGCTACTGGATAACTGAATTTCCCCAGTGGGCATGAATTAAGTATCAAGCTATCTATCTATCTACCTAATGTGTAAAATGTCAAGTTATAACGTGCACAAAAATCGTATTTTATTTTTAAAAGTAACATAGATAATAGCTGTTATACTAGCAGCCTTGAGACTCAGGTTGGTGAGCTGACTCTGGCTGTCTCATAGAGGATCTACAGATCACATCTACAAGAGGAACATATTGGAAAAAAGTCTCTGATCTGAGCTCTCAGTTTGTTTGTTAGCGAGATCTTATCTCTGACTATGAGATGTAAAACTGTGGAAGTGAACTGAACAGAGATCAGATTCTACTGTATTCAGTCTGTCTCTACCTGCTGGGGAGCTAACAGCAGCCAGCAGCTGTCTGCAAATACAGACTGATGTCAACACAAATACAAACTGTGCAGCCTATCAATCTTTCAGTTTCTGCCTAAAAATATACGTCATGTTTTAGTCTTTTTACATTTTTATTTGTGTGTGTCTGCACACAATGAGTTTGTATAGATGTACTCAGTGGTGGAGCTGCAGAGTTTAAGAGGTGATGTCACTACGTCTTTATTGAATTAGCAGCATGTTGTTATTAATATTAATGAGAACTCTTTTTGTTTGTATTAGACAGTTTTTGACCTGCATTCTGTTGGTTTCTACTGTTTGGAGTGTCAATTTCCTAAACTTTTACTTTCTAAACCCTCTGCAGATTTGAACTAGTTTTGAAATTTAAAAGTAAAAGGTCTTTTGTCTTCCAAACTGACATTATTTATTCTTTATTCAGATTGATTAACTGCAGGTTATCAAAGATCAGCTGTGATTATCTGGTCTCAGCTCTGAAGTCCAACCCCTCCCATCTCAGAGAGCTGGATCTGAGTGGAAACAACCTGAAGGAATCAGACGTGAAGCAGCTGATGGATCTTCAGCAGAGTCCAGACTACAGACTGGAGACTCTGAGGTCAGTAGAGAGTTGGAGTCAGTCTGTGCTGGTTTCAACAGTTTAGTATTAAACACAGTCAGTATCAAAGCAAAGATCCAGTATTTCCTGGTGAACCCCCAAACTCCAAATCTTGGAGGTGCTTCCAAGATCTTCAAATCCCACAGAGACTCTGTAGCTTTAAACTTTGATAAGAGTTGACATGTATCAGCAGTAAATCCATCAGTAAACTGATGAGTGAATGTCTCTGTTTCTGCAGTAATGATGTGTTCATGACTCTCAGCACTTTATTTCCTCTGTGTACTTGAGTGAAATCTGCAGAGGAAACACACTTGATAGTAAAAGTGTGTGCAGGTGTGTGAGTTTGGAGCTCAGTGTGTTCACTCCAACACGTTAACATGAGAGCTGAAAGGAAGCAAGCTACGCTGCACAGCTGTTCCACTTCTGGTCTGAACAGGACTGAAGTCCCTGCTGCTCTTTATACTGGATGTGCTGCATCACTGACTGACAGATGATCAAGTGAGTCTCACTAAACACTCATTTATCTCCTCTGTTCTTTCTTCTTCTCTCATCAGATTACATTGGTGATCTCTGTCAGAGTGAGAGTGAACATCCAGGAGTGTGGAGAGAGGATCAGCTGGATCCTGATGATCCATCTGGAGTCTGGATCTGGATCTTCACTTAAGTCTCTTAACTGACTAAAAACTGAACAGTTATCTCTGGATTTAGCTGAAGTCAGTACTTTACAGATTTGTTCTACATGAGCTGTTTGATGCAGAAAAGATAAAAACAGGTGTTATAAGTCAGACTGTGAGCCTGGGCTCATATTTATCAAGCGTCTCAGAATCACACTGAGAGTTAACGAGGACTAAAACTAATGAATGAAGCAGAAGAGAATTGACTGTGACTTTCAGCAGGAGAAGGATTACTGCTGGGAGAGAGTGAGACGTGGCTGTTTTACCACAGAGCAGCAGAGTAGAAATATTGATGACGTGTTGTAGTTTTCTCACAGTCATTTGGTATATTATGTGTATAAACAGGTAACCAGGCAGGTAACTTACCAAGGTTATGGAACTAAACTATGGAGCCAACATTCCTGTTTGTTTTAGGATTTGATTGATTAGTTTTAAAGGCTCCACATGGCTTCAGATGACATTTCAGTGTCTCTCTATGTAAATATTAAAGGTAAATGTATCTACGATCTGCATGAATGTTTTTGTCTAACTTCACACTGAGTGGAGGGAAATGAATTAGTGCTGATTATCAGCACAGATAAATATGGAGCCTGGTCTTTGCTGTCAGGGCTCTGGATCAACCTGTTTGATAAGTCTTTATCTTCCTTTAAATCACTTCTTCTAACTCATTTCATCCACTGATCTACCACTTATTTAGTTTTATATGCTGTACATCTAACATTTGACTCTTCTGTGTTTTCTTTATTTATTTTTTTGCTATATGTTTGTTAGTTTTGTGTAACGTTGCTTTGAGAAGTTTTCTACTGGTCTGAAGGGAGGCTGGTGGGACCATGCTGATAATAAACAAAGACCTAATTCTAATAAATGTGTGGAAATAAATGAAGTGTCAGTGTTTTTATCCTGTGTGGAGCTTCAGCTTCATATTTAACATCTATTTTTCTGTCTTTGTATATAAATGACTCATCTGTGATTGTATCTGTGTTCTTTGTTTTGGATTTCTGTGGATTTGTTAGATGTTTTTGTGGAACCACTGGACCACCAGAGGCCTGTACTACAAAGCTGGATTAACATACCCAGGATATCTCTCCGTTACCTGGGTTGATTTACCCAGACATTCACAATCCTGATAAGCGGTACTACGAAGCTGGTTATCAACTTGGTAATTGAACCCAGAGTTTTCCAATCTGGATCTCTGCGCGCTCACATAAAGGGGAGGAGTCTGCAGCATCTGACCAATCACAAACATGGAGAAACCCTGCAGAGCTACTTTACCATGGAGGAGCAGACAATTATTCTTCAACAATATGAAGAATTCAAACATCATCAGGCCAAAAGCAACTCTGTTGCTGCAGCAAAAGTCAGGAAGGAATGCTGGCAGAAAATAGCTGACACTGTTAATGTGTAAATCCATGAGATCATACAATATTAATTTATCAGACAAAATAAACGGACAGCACTCTGATCACACAATGCCACTTTATTACAGCACAGACGTTTGGGGCAGAGCGCTTCCTCAGTGCCCTTCCTTTCATAGAGACATTAAGTTAGTTTAATATTCAACATTCAAAATACAAACCTATTATGCGCTTCAACTATTTGAGTGAATGATGTCAAACCAACTGTATAACATACAGACTAATATCCCTCATGAATATCCCTCATGAATCAAGGATTGTTTTTTTAATATATATTTTGGCCAATTACAAAATTGCATCTATCCCTAAAAACTCTTTCTCTCCTAAGCGCTCCTCTCACGATCCGCGCACCAATGTTGACAGCCAGGATCTTTTAAGAATTTTCTAAGAGAGCTGATTGGTCAGGAGGTGGTGCTTTTGTACTCATTGATCTCTTATCCAGAACATAACCTGCTCCGGAGCAGGTTAGCCGTTCAGCATAAGTTACCATGGTGATTTACCCCAGTAAGAAGTGAACCAGCGTCGTAGGACGGAAAACCCAGAGTTAACCCTGAAGTTACCTCGATAAGAGAAAATCCAGCTTCGTAGTACAGGCCTCTGGACTCTTCTCATGGCACACCATTTGGGAACCAATAATGGAATAACACTACAGAGTGAAACCAGGCAGAAGGTTATAGATCCAATAGTTTTATGAAGCTCTGTGCAAAAGCATGCAAGCAAGAATGGTCACAAGCGAAAAGGAATTACTCTTTCACAAAGTCAGTGTGTTGGACAAAAACACATGGCCAAGCCCCCCCCCCCCCCTCCCCCACATAGCAAATCCTCTGCCTAATAATAATGATGAGGTTACAAAGACATGAAGTACAACATGTACTAAACATTTTGTTTATGTTGCTGAAGCAGAAGGAAGCACATCTCCCATTATACATGACCATTATGTTTTCTGCTTGCACATCTTTTTGAAGGTTTGATGCTTCGTGTCTGTGCTCACTTAGACTGAACCTGAACATGGAAACTAAACAGAGGAAGCTGGTGGTTTGTGACAGATACAGATTGACTTCTTATGTGTTAACAGGAAAACCAACAGGAAGAACAAAGAGCGAGCTGAGGTCAGACAGCTTCTGTCTCTATGTGACTGAAACTGAAAATGAAAGTTTCACTTGAAAAGTCAGATTGAATAATTTAACTTTGTTTACATTTCTGCATTTGAAGAACTCTGAATCCTGAATCTGAACATAGATGTAATTCTTTGTCTGCATTTTGGCTGAATTTGGTAAGATGACTTCCTTCAGTCTTGTCTGAACGATCCTTAAACAACCAACTTTCTCACTTATGATTGATGTGATTTTCTGCTAAAATTCAGACCAGATAATTTTATTTCTGTTTTTCCTTCGTACAGTCCTTATGAGCCAGAAGCTTTTAGCGTTCAGATTATCCAACTCTGCATAATGTACACCTAAATTAAATGTTAGTTATCTTTGATTGTTGCTTATACAGTTAAATCTGCTCTATATTCCAACACATGAAGGTATAATGTGTGTCCAGCCTCAGTCTGTGGATTTATCTGTCTGTTCCACTCTCACTTCTCAGACAAGAAACATCATAAATATTAAGTTTGCCTTTGATTTTACAGGAAATGTAGGCATCTAACATGCACTAAACATTTCTTCATGTGTGGTTAACACCTGCAAAAACATTCTAGTGAGGAAGTTTCACTCTGCAAAGTCAAGTCAGATCTTTCTCTGCACATTATCAGCATCAGTCGTGTTGAAGTTCAGCTTTTGTCCTTTCAACGATGAGATTTAGGTATAAAAATGAGATTAGCTTTATTTTTGCTTCTGTAATTGTAGACATGACTATATTGAAGAAGGTTTATGTTGCTGAAGCAGAAGGAAGCACATCTCCCATCATACATGAGAATTAAGGTTTGTTTTCTACTTGTATGTTTTTTTGAAGGAGGTTTGATGCTTGGTGTCTGTGCTCACATTGACTGTAACTGAATGAGGAACTAAGTAAGGGGTGGAAGCTAGTGGTTTGTGACAGGTGCACATTGACAGGAAATTCAACAGGAACAAGAAAGCACCAGCTGAGGTTAAACAGCATCTGTCTCTATGTGACTAAAGAGCAGACACTTCATCTGGAAACTTTCATCTTTCTACATTTGAAGAACTCTGAATCCTGGTTGGTGAGTTTTATTAAATATAAATGAAAAAACACATTTATCTGTGTTCACGTATAAAACCCTTCGATATTAGTAGTCTTTAAATTCTAAACGTAATTCTCTTTGTCTGCATTTTAGTGAGGTTGAATTGGGGAAGATGACTTTCTCTAAAAAATGGTCAATAAATGAGTATGTTCCTCTAAATATATAAATAAACTTAATGTTGATCAGTGGCTGATATGTAAAACAACACTCAAAGCTAGTATATGTCTGGACTGTGTGGTCAGTGTGTGACAGGGACAGTCAGAAGTCGTGTCTATAATATGAAGTCCTGGATATTGAAAGTTCAGATGATTGAAGCCCATATGACACTGAGCATGCCAAAATGGACTTTTGATATAGACACTATACAGTGTTTATTTGTTCAACTAGTTAGTTAAAAGTCATTTTCTTTTATCTAGAGAAGGGGTATTCAATTAAAATTCACTGAGGTCCCATTTGTGAAAATGTCCTCAAGTGAAGGTCCAGAGCATCATAATGTCTGTTATTTTTCAGCATGTGTCTAGTGGGTAGATTGTAGACTGTCAAATAAATACAGTTCAATCAGGAGAGACAAGTGATAGAAAGATATTTATTGTGAATATATGAGAGAACAAGTCTTAGTAAATGACAAAGTCTTTGAACTCCATGAGGAATCATCCTGGAATGGCTGCATAGATCCCCCATGAATTCTGGACACTGTTGGTGGTAATGGCTGATGAGTCTCAAGAGAAGATGGCAGAATGGAAATAGATTGCAGATCCTGTAGAGATGTGGAGGTGGTGGGGCGCACAAACAGCTGTATGACACACTGAAGCAGAGAGAGAGAGGCACATTTAAACAGACCACGACGAGATGATAGGCTGAAGGATGAAGTGTGGCGTGTGCTATTAGTTATCGAGAGTGACAGGTGTGTGAAAGTTACCTAATGTCTGTGTGTTTTACAGTCTTCTTGACTGAACTTTCGCTAAGCGTCATTAGAATTAATTTATTAGTATTTACACGTCTGACCAATCACACACATGGAGAAACCCTGCAGAGCAGCCTACTTTACCATGGGTTAGGGTTAATCATCAATTATTCTTCAACAATATGAAGAATTCAAACATCATCCAGGCCAAAAGCATCACTGATGCAGCAAAAGCCAGGAAGGAATGCTGGCAGAAAATTGCCGACTCTGTTAATGTGTTAATTCATGAGATCATACAATATTAATAAATTGGACAATATAAACGGACTCTGATCACACAATGTCACTTTATTACGGCACAGACGTTTGGGGCAGAGTGCTTCCTCAGTGCCCTTCCTTTCATAGAGACATTAAGTTAGTTTAATATTCAACATTCAAAATACAAACCTATTATGCTTCAACTATTTGAATGAATGATGTCAAACCAACTGTATAACAGAATAATATCCCTCACATGCCTCAAGGATTGTTTTTTTAATATATATTTTGGCCAATTAAAAAATTGCATCTATCCCTAAAAGCTCATTCTCTCCTAAGCGCTCCTCTCACGATCCACACCAATGTTGACAGGATCTTCTAAGAATGGGCAGGTCATTTTCTAAGAGAGCTGATTGGTCAGGAGGTGGTGCTTTTATACTCATTGATCTCTTATCCAGAAAATAACCTGCTCCGGAGCAGCTTAGCTGTTCAGCATCAGTTACCATGGTGATTTACCCCAGTAAGAAGTGAACCAGCGCCGTAGTACGGAAAACCCAGGGTTAACCTTGAAGTTACCTCGATAAGAGAAAATCCAGTTTTGTAGTACACGCCTCTGGCCTCATTAACCTGGCTGTATAAATAAACTCCCACAGGAAGTTGCCACAGCACCATCCCCAGTACCAAATGTAAAGGGTGGTGAGTGTGGACCCAGTTGCAAGAAGGGGAAGCAAGGCAGAGGTACAAAGTCTAGTAAGGCAAGTTCTTTAATCCAAGAGGAGGCAGGTGGTCATACACAGAAAGGCTAGCAGGAATCAGGCAACCAAAATAGGCAAGGAGCAGGCAGAAAATCTGAGGTCAAGAAACAAACCAGAATAACGCGAGAAAGCAAGTACACAGGGTAACAAAGACAATCTGGTAAGGAAGACATGGTGGGGCGGGGTTATATACACAAGACACAGGTGAAACAAATAGGCAATCAACTAAGGCGGGAAAAAGAACAAAGAGGGGAAGTAAAACTGACAGCACAGGGGAAGACTAGACTTTCAAAATAAAACAGGAAGTTTACAATACAACAACATGTTTGTTTACAACAACAAAAATAAACACACACATAAATAAATGACTGTTTATAACAAAACATCTCAACACATATGAACTCTCTTCTCCATGTGTATCTCACTGACAGTCGAGTCTCCCTGCATGTCCAAATGCACAGATTTGATTGGCTGATTAGCAGTCTGTGTTCCCGAGGGCCGCTCCACTTTTACCGTAATATCTGGAGAAGCTGCGCCCGTTAAAATAGAAACACAAATACAAAATTTAACAATCCTCAATAATTCATCAGTTACAGGTCCGGGTCCGGATAGAACGGAGTCTGGGTCTGGATCCAGGCTGTGGTTCGCCTATTAGTGACTTGTGGACTACAACATTATTTATCACATGAAGTAGAGACGGACAGGAAGGATGAAACAGGATTAAAACGTGTGATACAAGAGAGCAGTCACCATGGTTCACTTGTTTTACTTTTACTGTGGAACTGCTGGCTTACTGATCACTTATAAGATGATTTTATTGACAGTTTTGCATTAAGTAGATTGATTTAACAGTAGTTTAATTCACTATTAATTATTGATCACAGATATAGCCTACTATTAAAATCATGCTTTGTCCTTTTTGCTTTCACAGAAGAAATAAACACACAGGAATGCACTTTGAGACAAGACTCTCATTTTCAGCAGTTCTCAGTAGACAGTTTTCAGACCAGCGTTAACAAACCAATCAAATCATGTGAAGACACCAGAGGCCTGTACTACGAAGTTGGATTTTCTCTATCGAGGTAACTTCAGGGATAACTCTGGGTTTTCCTGGGTTCACTTCTTACTGGGGTAAATAACCATGGTAACTTATGCTGACGCTGCAGGCTCCTCCCCTTTATGAGAGCGCAGAGATCCAGATTGGTAAACCCTGGGTTCAATTACCGAGTTGATAACCAGCTTCGTAGTACCGCTTATCAGGATTGCGAATGTCTGGGTAAGTCAACCCAGGTAACGGAGAGATATCCTGGGTATGTTAATCCAGCTTCGTAGTACAGGCCTCTGAAGACAAACTGGACCTTGTGGTGAGATTACTTTGTTGTTTAAGATTGAAATTTTATTCCCAACATTCAAGGTACAAAATTGTACATTTGAACAGGTATACATTTTCAATAATAACTGAAAACTCGATGTGATAAAAAGCTCCAGAACAGATTCTGAGTCGACTTGTGAGATGTTTTACTGAAGATCCTCTTGAGTTTCTCTGAGACTTAAATGACTGCAGCAAACTGGGCTGTTTGTCTATTGTTTCTATTGGCAGACTGACAGAAATACAACTGTTATCCTATCAATGTTCTCTGATTTTACCAGAGAGCCAAGATGACAGAGGAGGACCTCCTCAACACTCTGAATGACTTAAGCGAGGATGACTTTGAGAACTTCAAGTGGTTCCTGAAGAAAGAAAAAATGGGTGACATCTCGCCCATTCAATGGGCCCAGCTGGAGAACGCAAAGAGGCGGGACGTTGTGGATCTGATGGTGCAGAAATATGAATTTGCTGCAGCTGTGAAGGTGATGAAGAATGTTTTAAAGAAGATCAACAGGAATGATCTGGTGGAGGAGTTGTCAAACATCAGCTCAGGAGCAGCAGGTCAGTCACAGGAAGAGACAAAGATGACATCACATCCAGACAGTGAGCATTTAAACAGTTACACATTTTTGTTCTTCATGCTCTTTGTTTTAGTACATTCAATTAAAAATGAAATAATAATAATGATAAATTAAAGGCTCAGCTTTAATTTGAGGCGGTTCACGTCAACATAGAAAGAACTCTGTGAGAGATATAGACCTTTTCACACATAGGGCCTGGTTTACTAAAGGTTTGACATCACCCACAAAAAAATGTGCAAGCTGATCTACTAACGTGGTGCCCGGAGGCTTGAGTCTTTCAAATGTGTAGGATAATACGGGCTGTCCATTTAGTGCATTTGCCATAATGAAAATGTAATATGGGTTAGGGATAGAGTTAGGTGTAAAATACAGGGAGAAAAATATGTTATTTAGCACATGCATTGCATTTTAACAAACTCAAAGGTAGTTTTATTGATGGTAACTGCGTCTATAAATAATGCGTTTGAAGGGAAGGTGTGAAGCGGCTGCGCTTTGTGCACAGATGATTGCTGTTACTGTGGGGAGGAGGAGATGGAGGCACAATGACAGAATATGCAGAGAATACACTGGTGATATCTCCTCCACTGATGGCTCTGAGACATTCAGTACTAACTGGAGGATGATTTAACACTGTGGATAATTTGGGAGTCATCATTGGATAATTGAAAGATCGTAGATGCAACTGTGGAAAACATGAATGAAGTCTTGTCAGGTTTGCAGTGATGTAATTCTGACAGGTGATCCTACAAAGTAAATGTTAATGATTCCTGTAATCAGGGTTGTGGATCCTAGAATATACTTTATATATATTTATATCTATATTTCCTCAAGTAGATTTCTCCTGGAGAACACCAGTTTCTCTGCCATGTAAACATGTAACATGTCTTGAACAAAGGACCTTATATTGGGAAAATGGATCTGTTGAATGAAATCAGAGATCAGAACACAGAGTATTTTATCCTTGTATTTAAAGATCAACTAAAACTGAAACACAAATTATCCTCCAGAAGTCTAAATAAGTTGGTTTCCAACACTTAATATTTTAGTGTTTGTTGAATTTCAGACACATTCGTGTTGTGAAGAAAAGTTGTAAGTTAAACACACAGAACAAAAAGTCAGGACTTACACACGTCTTCTATCACTAATGCTGATAGAATAAGAAAAGCATGCTCTGTAAGTGCATGAAAACACACTGATGTTCAGATCTATATTTTTCTTCTCTTTCAGAAGATGGTGATCAGCAGAAGGATTCAGATGAACATATGATTTGTCTGGTGATGAAATGTCAGACTGAAGACAACGATGAAGCAGAAAGTGAAACCCCCTTCACTGATACCTACACTGAGGTCTACATCACACGGGGAAGGAGTAACGAGGTTAATACCCAACATGAAGTGTGGCAGCTAGAGAAAGCTTCCAAGATGGAGACCCTTCAGGACTCTCCAATCAAGTGTCACGACATCTTTAAACCCTTACCCAACCAAAAGAAACACATCAGAGTTGTTCTGATGATCGGCGTTGCTGGTGTTGGAAAAACCTTCACAGTGAAGAAGTTCACTCTGGACTGGGCAGAGGGCTCCGAAAACCGAGATATTAATCCAGTGATTCCGTTTTCATTCAGGGAGCTGAACTTGGTCAAAGACGAGGAGTACAGTCTGATCACACTGATCCATGAATTCTATCCAACATTACAGAAGCTCACAGCAGAGAAGCTCGCTGTCTGTAAAGTTCTGTTCATCTTTGACGGCCTGGATGAAAGCAGACTTTCACTGGATTTCAAGAAGAGTGAGGTGGTGTCTGATGTCACAAAGAAGTCATCAGTCAGCGTGCTGTTGACAAGCCTCATCAAGGGGAAGCTGCTTCCCTCGGCTCTCATCTGGATAACTTCCAGACCTGCAGCAGCCAATCAGATCCCTTTATCATTTGTTCACAGAGTCACAGAAGTACGAGGCTTCACTGACGCCCAGAAGGAGGAGTACTTCAGGAGGAGATTCAGTGATGAAGAGCAGTCCAGCAGAATCATCTCACACATCAAGACATCCAGGAGCCTCCACATCATGTGTCACATCCCAGTCTTCTGCTGGATCACTGCTGCAGTTCTGGACCATATGTTGACTACAGACCAGAGAGGAGAGCTGCCCAAGACCCTGACTAACATGTACTCACACTTCCTGCTGGTTCAGACAAAGAGGAAGAAGAACAAGTATGATGAGGGACATGAGACGAGTCCAGAGGAGCTGACAGAGGCTGACAGGGAAATTCTTCTGAAGCTGGGGAGGCTGGCGTTTGAACAACTGGAGAAAGGAAACATCATGTTCTACCAAGAAGACCTGGAGCAGTGTGGTCTTGGTGGCACAGAGGACTCTATGTTAACAACATTTTGTACACAGATCTTCAGAAAAGAACATGGAATCTACAAGAAAACAGTCTACAGCTTTGTTCATCTGAGCGTTCAGGAGTTTCTGGCTGCAGTCTACATGTACCACTGTTACACCAACAGGAAGACAGAGGTACTGAAGGACTTCCTGGGAGAAGAGTTCAAACACAGGGAATCAAAACCAAAGTCTGTCCTCAAGAAGACTTCTGCTAATCTCACAAACAATGATGTCTGTGACTCATCTGGTAATAAACACAAAGTCACATCTCTGGATGACGCAAACATGAGAGAAGAGGACAAAAACAAGAAATCAATTCAAAAGTCTTTCCTTGCTTGTTGTTCCAGAAACAATAATGATGATGATGATGATGATGATGATGATGATGATGAAGATGATGATGATGATGATGATGATGATGATGATGATGATGACCATTACCCATCTCTGGATGACTTCCTGAAGAGAGCCATGGTGAAATCTCTCAAAAGTGAAAATGGCCACCTGGACCTGTTTGTCCGCTTCCTTCATGGCCTCTCTCTGGAGTCCAACCAGAGTCTCTTAGGAGGTCTGCTGGGTCAGACAGACAACAGTTCAGAAACCATCCAGAGAGTCATCAACAACCTGAAGGAGATGAACACTTGGTATATCTCTCCTGATAGAAGCATCAACATCTTCCACTGTCTGATGGAGATGAACGAGCGCTCAGTACATCAGGAGATCCAAAAGTTCCTGAAGTCAGAGAACAGATCAGAGAAGAAACTCTCTGAGATCCACTGCTCAGCTCTGGCCTACATGCTGCAGATGTCAGAGGAGGTTCTGGATGAGTTGGACCTGATGAAGTACAACACATCA
Source organism: Scomber japonicus (assembly GCF_027409825.1). Taxonomy (NCBI): domain Eukaryota; kingdom Metazoa; phylum Chordata; class Actinopteri; order Scombriformes; family Scombridae; genus Scomber; species Scomber japonicus. The sequence goes on from NC_070593.1 coordinate 1,098,405, forward strand.
GAGGAGGGGCGATGGAGACTGATCCCAGCTGTGAGGAACTGCAGAATAGCTCAGTAAGTCCAGATGTGATTAACATTATTGTAGGAGCCATTATTTGTCTGCTTATTTTCAGTCTGTTTGTTTGTTTATTTTCTAGTTGTCACTGGGTGGCAGTGCAGATTAGGGTGGTGGTTTGAGTCCACATCACAATTAGTGCAATTATTATTTAGGGTCAGGTGTACGGGGCGGCCAATTAATTCATGGGTTATGGGGCGACTGCACGTTTTTTACCGGTTTGCTACCAGCCAGACCCATCACAATCAATCAAATCATGCCATAAACCTTTTGCTAATAATCCTGCTTATAATAATAATAATAATAACTTTGTTTTGTATAGCGCCTTTCATGAAACCCAAGGTCGCTTCACAATAACAAGAAACAGACAAAAACACACACAATTAGCTGGCAAAAGCCTGCAGGAACAAGTGCCTTTTCAACAATGATTTAAAATTGTCCAGAGTTGGTGCTTGGCGAATGTCCTGAGGGAGCGAGTTCCACAGTGTAGGAGCTACCACACTGAAGGCCCTGCTCCCGAAGGTTTGCCTTCTGGTGCGGGGGATGGACAGGAGGCCCAAGTCGGCGGAGCACAGGTCCCGTGAAGGGTGGTAGACATGGAGAAGGTCCGTCAGGTACTGGGGTGCAACGGCATGAAGCGATTTATAGGTGAGGAGAAGAAGTTTAAAAGTGATGCGGAACTTAATCGGAAGCCAGTGCAGCTGTTTGAGTGTGGGGTTGATGTGCTGCCAGGGTTTTGTTCGAGTGAGAACCCTGGCAGCTGAGTTTTGGACGTGTTGGAGCCTGTCCAGCGTTTTATTGGGGACCCCATACAAATAGTCCAGACGTGAGGTAATGAATTTGTGTATGAGAGTCTCGGCAACTGAGTCAGAGAGTGAAGGACGGATGCTTAATTGTGACGGTAATAAATGGGAACCTCACCCAACCGTGGACGTCGCTGTGGACATTCATTCATTCCATCCATCCATCCATCCATCCATCCATCCATCCATCTATCCATTCATTCATTCATTCATCCAGTAAGTGTGTTAAAAACAAGTCCCATCCCGCACCCAGCTGAGTGGCTAATTGGTTGCCAGGATAGTCGCTACACAAGTAAAAACCTGATCTCACCTGGACAATTGGGGCATTTGGAAACACGGATTGTGGCAATGCTAAACTCATCTGATTCTCTGGCTGGTAATGGTTCATCAATCTCCATCCATTCAAAGGTAGGAAAAGTTCCTGTCATTCGCGCCGGGAGGTCCCTGGTTCGTACATAAGTCTGTCTGCATGTAATTGGATCATTGATTGGAAACGTGAAGCGCTGTATGCAGCAGTGGGCTGCTTTGAGCATAATGTCCTGCATTAATGTCCAGATTTGATTGTGATGACTTTAAATGAATTTATGTAAAGTGTGGAGGAATGAGGTATTGTTCAAAGGGTATGCAAGTGTGTTGTTTGGACAAACTGGAAATGCTCTGCGCAGCTGTCAACAAAGCGCAACTTTGATCGATTTGAAACCACCTCTCAAGCAGTAATACACATCTGTTGAAATGAGTGATATACACCGTGTTACTGATGAAAATGAGCCTAAGAAAATGCAATATGATGATGTAAAAAAGCCTATTGTTAAAGGACTCATGATGATGATTGAAAGGCTTCAAAAGGAAGTTTAAATAAGCAAGTAAATTAAAGGCACAAATCACTGCTCTCTTGACTTCCAAGGAAAATATCTCTGTTGTTCATCAAAACCTAAAAAGATTCACACAAAAGGGTCCAGCAATGATGTGTTTGTTGAAGAGGTATCAACATGGTTGAAGAAAAATGGAGCTGATTGTGATGAAAATGCAATTGATGATGGAAATGCTGCTGTTGCTAATTGTGGTGGAAATGAAAATGAAGATGCTGGTGGTGATGAAAATGAAAACAATGTGTGTTATGATTACATTAATTCTGGTGACAGTGTGTCTAATGTGGCAAGCAAAAGGTCGAGCAGAAAAAGCCACTCTCACAGATCATATGCTTCCAGTGTTTCATCTGCATGTTTAAAGGCAAAGGCAGAGAAAGCGGCTTTAGAAGAGAAAGCTGCTGCTCTGCAAATGAGACATGATTTGGAGGAACAAGAGGAAAAACTCAGACAAGAAAAAATCAAACTGAAGAAAAAGAAGGAGCAACTGGAGCTCGATGCACAAATAGCCATTGCTGCTGAAAGACTTTCTGTGCTGGAAGGCAGTGATGTTGGCAGTTATTCGGATGGCATGAATTCTTATGTGAGCAAAGGACTTAAAATGACAAAACATGAACTCAACCCAAAGGCAAGTGAATTTGTGTTGAAAGGAAACACCACAGCTCTGGATCAAGGCTCAACGCTGCCACCTATTCCCCTAATATGTGATGTGCGACCTAAAGTTAACACGCAAACACGCCTACAGGACCACACTGTTCATTCCTCCTCGAGGTTGAGCTGCTCTGCCACTGAAGCGCTGCTGCTGGTCAGGCTGCAGGTATTGTTTTGCCTGGTAATGTGACGTATTCCCTTCCGAGTTGCCAAAGTGGTCCTCGATCCATCAGCTTGTAGGCTGCTTTAGCGTCCCTGATACCCTTCTTCAGGTTCGCCCTGGTAGCACTGTACTCTTGCGTGTCACCTTATTGCTTTGTTAATTGTATTTGTGCTGAATCAGTTTTTGAGATTTTTTTAAAAGAAAGTTGACAACCAAACTTACTACACTATTTAATTACATTGATATTTAATTATGTAAGGGTCTGATATTGTCAGGTCATTTGTTTAATTTTTGTTTGCTAACACTTACAACATTTTCCTGGTTATGGATGTGAACCTGACAGTAGCAGAAAATATATATATATATATATACGGTTTCATCATCAAATGCATGAATTAAATATAAAGTGTCCTCTTTTATGATAACATACGTTGTAATATATGTGTCATAACAGACTTTCTGACTGTGGACTCTCAGAGACTCACTGTGAAGTTTTGGCCTCAGCTCTGAAGTCCAACCCCTCCCATCTGAGAGATCTGGACCTGAGCTGGAACAAGCTGTCTGATTCAGCAGTGGAGGTTCTGTCTGCTGGACTGGAGAGTCCAAACTGTAAACTGAAGACTCTGAGGTCAGTTCACTAACTGTAGCTTTGGTATATTTTTTTCCCTACATATTCAATTTAAATTCTTCACTAAAGTTTCAAATGTTTTGGAATTTGCCTCAAAGTGTTTTACATAAAACATAAAATGCATCAAAACAGGATGTAAAAACAACACATAGCAGAATAAAAGGACAAATAGGAATAAATGTGGTCAATTTGAAATAGAATTAAGCTAAAATTGAATAAGACAGATACATTTGGAGAATAAAAAGTTACATTTGGGTGTAGGATATTCAATTTGGACTTAATAAAAATCACATGCAAACAGATTAGTCTTCAACCATGATTTAAAAGAACTGAGAGACTTCTGAGAGTTTGTTTCAGATATACGGAGTGTGAAAACTGCTTCTCTGTGTTTGGTTTTGACTCTGGGGACAAAAAGCAGACCTATACCAAACCAGCTGAGCAGACACCTCAACTCTCCTGGAAGTCTCCCACATATGTCACATCTCCCACAAATTATATATAATCTCCTGGAATGTGGAGCGAGCCAGCAAAAGTGTGCGCGCTCCATGCCCCATATTGCACATTCATTATATCAAACCTACTAAAGAGACAGTATGTATTAAGAATGTGTAGCTGTTCAAATACTCACTGTCTGGAGTGTTTATCCTCACAGATCTGCTGTTTTTACACACGCAGGTCTTTAGTAAATCAGGCCCATAGTGTTTTCAACCTACTCCACCACCAATAACATATTTTACTTACACACACCTACTAAACTACCAAATACATGAAAGAGTTAATTAAGTAAATATTCAACAGGTATTTCATCCAATACGACCAATTTCATATTCAGCAGCATTTAATGACTCAGTGTTGGCATGAATATGTGTCTGAATGTTGTGGTGACATTTGGATGATGTCTGTAGAAGGCTGACATTATGATGATCCACAATAACACAATGACAAACTCACTCTGCTCATTTTAGAGAAAAGCTCATTGATGTAATGTTGAACTACACATTTAAAACCTGAACACATCTGATTGGATTATAAATGGATTTTAATCTTCATCTTCTGTATTTTATTCAGATTGTTTAACTGCAGGTTGTCAGAGATCAGCTGTGCTTCTCTGGACTCAGCTCTGAAGGCCAACCCCTCCCATCTGAGAGTGCTGGATCTGGGTGGAAACCTGCTGGGTTCAGACATGAAGCTGTTGTGTGATTTCCTGGAGAGTCCACGCTGTAGCCTGGAGACTCTGAGGTCAGACACAAGTTTTCACTCTGCTCTGATTATTATTATGTCACAGTTCTGGTGACACTAAACTACAGGCATAAAGCTGATACCTTGTTGATCCACATGATGTATCTTAATGGGGAAGTGCATTTATTTGTTCAATGGTTTAGTCCATTGACTGTGTCAGAACAATGTTAAGCTACTCATTTAAAACCTTCATGTAGCAATAAAAATCTAAACTGAATAATTCACTCTGAACCTCTGAAACTCTGTTTAAGAGATAAGATAAATAATATAAAGCATGATTGAAAAAAGCTCTGGAGGACCTTAATGATATAAAAGGCAGAAAGAGCAATCCAACTCCATCTTTTAGTGAACCAGGTGGGTTTTTCATTACTAAGCCTGTAGACATTGTCAGTTATTTTAATAATTACTCTATTGCCAAAGTGTGCAAACTTAGGCAGGGAATAACAAAATTCAAATCTCAAATGTATTAATGGATAGCCCCTTGAAATGAACCATCTCGTTTTCAAGGGGGTCCAACATAAAACATATATTACAACACAACAACACAATCATGTACAGCATGCATAAGGCTCTCAATTACCAACCAACCCACACATCATTCCACACAATATGAGTAAGAATAAATACCACAAAGCATATAATGTAATGCCAATTATAATGGTATTTATATTAATAAGAATTATAATAGTAATAATAATAATTAAAGCTGCAAGCAGCAGTGAACTGGCCCTCACCCCCCCCCCCCCCCCCCCATGCATGTCGGTTTACAGATGCAATAGGGCTTCGCTCTGGTCAGTGTTCGGGCCCGAATTAGAGTAATAAGAGTAGTGATACTAAATAATGTTATCAATCTTAATATATACAACATGATACAAAATTAAGTTGTGATCCATCATACTCATGTATTAAATACCAAATAATAAAGAATTAGTTTTGAATTGTGCAAAGTGAGCATAGGAGGAAAAAACTGTTGTCATCCATCAATAATAAGAAACCACTTGGTATTGGTAACCTAGATGGAAAGCTATTGAGGGCGACTGAAGACTATATTGCTTTGGATCCTAATAAATTATAACAAACAATGCTATTTTTATTTTTGTTTGTCTGCACAACATGCGGTGAAGTCACAACGTCTTTAATGAATTAGCAGCATGTTGTCATTAATATTAATGAGAGCTCTTTCATTTGATAGTTTTTAACCTGTATGCTGTTGGGTTCAACTGTTTGGAGTTTACATTTTCTAACCCTCCACTTCCTAAACTTTCTTCAGCTCTGGACTGATTATGAAACATGAAATGATTTCAAGCATGAGCTTTATCTTCTAAAGTGACATAATTTATTCTTTATTCAGATTGACAGCCTGCAGTTTGTCAGAGATCAGCTGTGATTATCTGGCCTCAGCTCTGAAGTACAACCCCTCCCATCTGAGAGTGCTGGATCTGAGACTCAACAACCTGCAGGATTCAGACATGAAGCAGCTGATTGATCTTCAGCAGAGTCCAGACTGCAGACTGGAGACTCTGAGGTCAGTAGAGAGTTGGAGTCAGTCTGTGCTGGTTTCAGCAGTTTAGTATTAAACACAGTCAGTATCAAAGCAAAGATCCAGTATTTCCTGGTGAAGCTCCAACCTTCTCAGTGCTGCTTTCCTCAGTGAAGCTGTGAGAGGAGAATGGTGACAGGCTTCAGGATTGGACAGAAAGACAGAGAGAGAGAGAACAGTCAGCCAATCAGATGAGCCAGAAGCTTGTTGTGATCATGTGTTTGCAGGAAATAAAGCTGGATTACAGCTGACAGCCTTACAAGATGTATAGAGACAGTGATCCTCATCATCAAATCTGATCTCAAAGTGTTTGTTCTCTCATTTCAACACTAAACTATTGATCAGTTCATCTTTGTCAGAGCTCTAAGATCAGTCTGACTGCAGCCTGCAAATCACTGGCTCTGATTTCACACAAGCATCATTACGTTTAGTAACCATGTGGTCTTTATACAGACCAGAACCTCTGCTGAAGTCCAGGAATCACAGCAGCTGTTTAGCTGAGAGCTCTGACTGATTGTCATGTGATGATTTAACAGTAGGAATCATCTTCAAATCCCACAGAGACTCTGTAGCTTTAAACTTTGATAAGAGTTGACATGTATCAGCAGTAAATCCATCAGTAAACTGATGAGTGAATATCTCTGTTTCTGCAGTAATGATGTGTTCATGACTCTCAGCACTTTATTTCCTCTGTGTACTTGAGTGAAATCTGCAGAGGAAACACACTTGATAGTAAAAGTGTGTGCAGGTGTGTGAGCTTGGAGCTCAGTGTGTTCACTACAACACGTTAACATGAGAGCTGAAAGGAAGCAAGCTACGCTGCACAGCTGTTCCACTTCTGGTCTGAACAGGACTGACGTCCCTCCTGCTCTTTATACTGGATGTGCTGCATCACTGACTGACAGATGATCAAGTGAGTCTCACTAAACACTCATTTATCTCCTCTGTTCTTTCTTCTTCTCTCATCAGATGGAGGTGATCTCTGTCAGAGTGAGAGTGAACATCCAGGAGTGTGGAGAGAGGATCAGCTGGATCCTGATGATCCATCTGGAGTCTGGATCTGGATCTTCACTTAAGTCTCTTAACTGACTCCAAACTGAACAGTTATCTCTGGATTTAGCTGAAGTCAGCACTTTACAGATTTGTTCTACATGAGCTGTTTGATGCAGAAAAGATAAAAACAGGTGTTATAAGTCAGACTGTGAGCCTGGGCTCATATTTATCAAGCGTCTCAGAATCACACTGAGAGTTAACGAGGACTAAAACTAATGAATGAAGCAGAAGAGAATTGACTGTGACTTTCAGCAGGAGAAGGATTACTGCTGGGAGAGAGTGAGACGTGGCTGTTTTACCACAGTCAGAGCAGCAGAGTAGAAATATTGATGACGTGTTGTAGTTTTCTCACAGTCATTTGGTATATTATGTGTATAAACAGGTAACCAGGCAGGTAACTTACCAAGGTTATGGAACTAAATTATGAAGCCAACATTCCTGTTTGTTTTAGGATTTGATTGATTAGTTTTAATGGCTCCACATGGCTTCAGATGACATTTCAGTGTCTCTGTATGTAAAGATTAAAGGTAAATGTATCTACGATCTGCATGAATGTTTTTCTCTAACTTCACACTGAGTGGAGGGAAATAAATTAATGTTGAGTTTATGTCACTGTATTTTAAAGCTCCATTATTGTTATCATTTGTTTTCCATGAAAGATTTGTCTGTGTAATTTAGAGCTATTTATAGATTTTCTTTGCCATATTAGTGAATTCATCAGTCATTTATTATTGGGAACTTGATTCTTATACATGTAGAATTGTAGGTGAATGTTGTATTTCTCACCATAGGAGCACCAGCCAACAAGCCCTTATGGGTTTTATTGGCTCCTTCTGCACATTTTTCTTTTTAGTGTTTTCTTTTCTTAATCTCAAACAATCTACATGTATTACTTTTTTGTATTATGTGTTTTTTTTTATGAGCAATAAATAAAAATAAAATAACTGACTAAAAGACTAAATTTCTTGGTTCTTTCCAGGAAAAGTACTAACTTTAGATTATCTGTTTTCTTTATTCTTTAATTGTATTGCTGAAATCAAAGTACAAAATAAAAACAAGGAAACAGCACCACCAAGTGACGATACAAGAGAACTGTCAGGCCCACAGAGCAGACCAGAGACAGACAGGTGTGGTGATGAGGCAGTTTATTAGACAGTCCAGGTTCGGTACACAAAGGCAGTCAGCACAAAAAACAGGCGAGAGTCAAAACCATCAAAAGGGGGGATATGTCAACGGACAGACTGGTATCAAGGGAAAAAACTAGGTCGGAACACGAGGAAAAACATACACTAGGAAACTGCCAAAAAGCTGCTCACAAATGATGCAGACAATCTGATGAAGACACACTGTGGAAACAAGCATTTATACACATGAGGGAAGGAGATAAAGGGGGAAGACAATGGATAATCACACACAGGGACTCAAGAATGAACACAAACAGGAAGTGAGGGAATCCCAACAAAATAAAACAGGAAATAAAAAACGAAAGAAAGTGAACAGTATGGGACCTGACAAGAACAGCAATCCATACAGACTGAACACACAGTAAGCAGAATAATGAACAAGACATTTTAAGTAATGTGGGAGAGGAGAGTCAGTCTAGTTAGAGATGTCTCTATTAATCATTTTGCTTTGAAAGGACCAACTGGAGCCTTTTCTCTGAGCCAGATATAAAGACTTATACCACCACTGTTCTCTGCTATATAAGGATTGAAAACATAACCACCAAACACAGAGTTTTCCCAAACAGGAAACCTTTGATGACCAAGGAGGTCCAGGCTCCCACTGGTGGGCAAAAGGCTGGGGTAGAAGGCTGGGGGGCAGAAGGCTGGGGTAGAAGGCTGGGGGGCAGAAGGCTGGGACAGAAGGCTGGGGCAGAAGGCTGGGGCAGAAGGCTAGGGGGCAAAAGGCTGGGGTAGAAGGCTGGGACAGAAGGCTGGGGTAGAAGGCTGGGGCAGAAGGCTAGGGGGCAAAAGGCTGGGGTAGAAGGCTGGGAGGCAGAGGGCTGGGATAGAAGGCTGGGGCAGAAAGCTAGGGGGCAAAAGGCTGGGGTAGAAGGCTGGGGGGCAGAAGGCTGGGGTAGAAGGCTGGGGGGCAGAAGGCTGGGGTAGAAGGCTGGGGGGCAGAAGGCTGGGACAGAAGGCTGGGGCAGAAGGCTGGGGCAGAAGGCTAGGGGGCAAAAGGCTGGGGTAGAAGGCTGGGACAGAAGGCTGGGGTAGAAGGCTGGGGCAGAAGGCTAGGGGGCAAAAGGCTGGGGTAGAAGGCTGGGAGGCAGAGGGCTGGGATAGAAGGCTGGGGCAGAAGGCTAGGGGGCAAAAGGCTGGGGTAGAAGGCTGGGGGGCAGAAGGCTGGGACAGAAGGCTGGGGCAAAAGGCTGGGACAGAAGGCTGGGGGGTAGAAGGCTGGTGGGCAGAAGGCTGGTGGGCAGAAGGCTAGGGCAGAAGGCTGGGACAGAAGGCTGGGGGGTAGAAGGCTGGTGGGCAGAAGGCTGGGGTAGAAGGCTGGTGGGCAGAAGACTGGGGGGTAGAAGGCTGGTGGGCAGAAGACTGGGGCAGAAGGCTGTCTAACAGAAGGCTGGATTCTTAACTGTACAGAGGCAGATTGGAAAAGTCTCCAGAGAGTCATAACAACCCGGCCCTCTCTGGAGGACATCTTTAGGACGTGCTTCCTCCACAGAGCTAACAACATCCTGAAGGGTGCAACCCAACCCTGTCAACATCTGTTCTCTCTGTTACCCTCTGGGAGGCGCTATAGAGCACTCAAAGCTTGCACCTCGAGGCTTAAGGACAGCTTTAATCCAAGAGCCATCACTGCACCGAATCAAACACTGCTACACCACTGTGTCATGAACTGTACTGAGAATCATCTCATTACAATCTGATTTAATCAAACCGATGGTGAATTTATGGATGTGAATGGTGTGGAGACGAATTACAAGTCAGCATATGAACAGTATGTAAGGGTTAAATGAATGATCTGACTATACTAGTGTTGCTTTAATATATACGTTTATTTTCAAATTTATTCTCCAAACTTCACATCATAATATTTGAGGCTTTTTTCTTATCTCAGGTCGTGTTATTCATTCTGATGAGATTTTAATTCTTGGTTATTTCAGTGTTTGAATAAGGCCGGTGATCTTCAGTGAAGCCTTTCGGTTTATCTGTGAGTCGACTCGTTGCGATGTTAACACCTCATGTTTGGTTTTAATCTATAGTTTGATCTGTTTCTGATCTGACTGTGTCTCCCACCACATCCCCTGTCATGTACCATTAATTACAGGAATCATCTCTGTTAATGTTGTCACAGACACGTTTACCACTCACCACTTTGTTCCTCTTACTAGCAGAACAAGGCGTCCCGAAAGCCTCCATCCTGCTTTTTATATTCATAAACATAACTCTACATTTCTCTTTATAACTAAACTCACTAAAACACTACTCATGATGAGGGTCTAGACAGCAACAAGGTTGATGAGATTAGAAACACAATGAGTTCTCCTGCAGATCCTGTCTCAACTAATTCATGTATAAATGGGTCAGTGACTAATAAATGTTGGTAAGATGAGCAATTCAAAAATATGTTAAACTAGATTTAAAAGCAGCATCAGGTTTGTTAAAATGTACATTTAGTATTTTTGTTGGTTTTATATCATTTGAAATGACATTTGCACCATTTTTAAAAGTAAGACTGAACGCTCCTGAAAATGTCAAATTCTGTTACTTATCTACGATGGCGACTGACAGATGATAGTAACCTGATTGGCTGATCACACATTCATTCACAGATCCAACGTTTCCATTTTAACTGCACAGACTCTGAGTTACATAAACAGCACTGAGTCACCACCTCTGTGACTGTACTGCACTATAACACACTAAGAGTAAGAATTAAAAACACAAGAGACACTCACTTTCTAAATGATTTATTATTTTTGGTTGCAGGATTATTTCCCTCCAAAAAAAGCAAAGCTGTGCCTGAAACATGTTCAGTTATCTATATTTACCTATCTTTATATTGCAGTAAAAGCAGGAAGCAGTAAATGATCAGACATGATTCTGGCAGCTGTTTTTATTCCATGTCGACTTTGTTCAGGACTTCAAACCTGGGTTTCGGCTGGATGACGGGAGGACAGTTCAGACCCTGTGAGAGAGACAGAAAGAAAAGATTCATGAAATATAGTGTTACCTTCTAACAGTAGCTCACCCTGATGGACTTGTAAAGCATCCTGATAGCTGAGCCAACACATTTTAACACATAATTCTCACCTCTTTGATAAGATCTTTGAGCCACTGAGCTTCTGGATCCACACAGTATTGCTTATTGTCTGGAGTTTTGACCCTAGAAACAAGAACCAGAAATGAAAGAATTAGACATTTGTTATGTTGCTGCTACACACAACACCTCATTAAATATTATTAAATTTGAATGAAGCTGAAGTTTCCTGAGTGTTGTTCTGGTATCATGAGGAACCTCTCAGCAGATCAGAGAGAGATGAATACAGATTTATTCACATTTAGATTCTTTAAAAACACGTTGTACTTACACAAAGGAGTGGAACCTGCAGTCCTTTCGTGGCTCCTGTTCGTAACACTCCTTGATGATGCGAATTCTTGCATCGCTGCTTTTTGTGCAGCATGGTATGATCAAACGTTCTTCTAACAGAGAGAGAATCAGTGTTTTACTCATCAGCACAACAAGCATGACACACTGAGAGGTAGAGTCGAGGTTTCTGGCACAACTTCACCTACTTCTAAAGCTGCACCGAAAAGTCTTAAAAAGAGTGAAAGCTTCAGCAACACTTGTATTTTACAACTATTTCATTATTAGACCAATGTGGCTGCGAGCCGAACCACATTGGTCTATAATAATAAAGTTGTTCTATACTACACACTGAGAGGTTCCCAGACCATATGATTGGTCCACAAATACTTCTTTATTCAGACAGACATCAGGCTGTGATGAAGTTTTAATTGAAGACTCTGCAGCTGCTTCCAGGCAGAAAAAGCATCTCCCAATTATACTCATAAATGTGATGGTGTGAAGCAGTAATGTAGGACTGTGTGATTTATTCCTGTTTGTAGTTTTTGTGCCTTCATTTGTTGCATTTAGCACAAAGTCATAATGACGTTACAGAGCAACAGTGTGAATAATATCACTCCATTACTCTGTATGTAAAACAATGCAGAAACTACAGATGAAGAAGTTTACCTTCTGATTCACAGAAGAGTGGCAAGACAGCCAGGATGAGCAGCCACATCCACACAGTCCTGCACATCTTCAAACGCTCGTGGACTCTGGATCTCAGCTGTAAACTGCTCCTGTGTTCACTTACTAACAACTCGCTCAAGTCTGATAATAAGTGAAGCAGAGAGGTGTGATCTTAAATACTGCTTCACAAAAAAGAGAAACTATCATTATCAAGTACCAAAGACTCACCCAGAGGTAGATGTCACTCATGCTATAGTTTATCTGGTTTCCTGTTGCTTTCACACTTCATGATGCACATTATTCAGAGCAGAGTTCTGCGGTTTGACACCTTCATCATGAGGAGCCAACTCCCTGATTTCTTGGAGCTGCTCGCACCAAATTGTTTAAACATAAATGAAAGAACAAAGTTGCTTCCTCAATCTTTCTAAATATTACTGTGTCCTCAGACAGGTCAGATGGGAACATGCTTTATATATAATAAAGATGGCACCAACCTAAAGAAGGGCATCAAGCTGAGGCTGCTGACAGGGAGAACATTGAGGATCCAGCAACCACCTCCAGTAATTAATCACTTCTTTGCTCGCTTTGAAACAGCAGAGAGTGATAACAGAGCAACGCCCCCACTGGATGCTGCTGACACCCCTCTGACCTTACAGACTTGGGGGCAGAAGGCAGGGGGGCAGAAGGCGGGAGGGGTTGGCAGAAGGCGGGAGGGGTTGGCAGAAGGCTGGGGCAGAAGGCTGGGGGCGGAAGGCTGGGGCCGGAAGGCTGGGGCAGAAGGCTGGGGGCGGAAGGCTGGGGGGCAGAAGGCTGGTGGCAGAAGACTGGAGGCAGAAGGCGGGGGAGGGGTGGGGGGGCAGGTGGAATTCCAGGGAGAGTGAACAGACACTGTGCCAACCAGCTTGCAGAGGTATTCACAGACATTTGGAATCAGTCACTGTCCCAGGCCACTGTTCCCATTTGCCTCACGTCAGCCACAATCAGAGTAACATCACCTGTTTAAATGATTACACACCGGTAGCACTTACCCCATCAGTACTAAATGTTTAGAGAAACTGGTCCTAAAACCTACCTGCCAGCCTTGACCAACACCAAAACGCCTACACAGCACACCGATCCACAGAGGATGCTATTGCCATTGCCCTCAACATAGCACTCACACACTTTGACCAGAAAGGGGCACATGTGAGAATGCTTTTTATTGATTACAGCTCAGCATTCAATACCATCTTCTCCAGCAAGCTGGTCACCACACTGCTCGGCCTGGGTCTCAATAGCACTCTGTGTAGGTGGATTAAAGACATTCTTTCTCAACGCCCACAGACAGTCAGACATGGAACACTTTCTCTCTCCCAGTCTGACCCTCAGCACTGGGAAACCACAGGGTTGTGTTCTGAGTCCCATGCTTTATTCACTGTACACATTTAACTGCACTCCCACATACGCCACAAACACAATAATCAAATTTGCAGATGACACAACAGTGGTGGGACTGATTTCAAACAACAATGGAACACAATACAGAGAGGAGATAGACAGGTTGACAGACGGATGCATGGACAATAACCTCACACTGAACATTAAAAGGACAAATCATTATTGCATTTTAAATGAAGCTTCCTGATCTGACTATACTAGTGTCCATGTACTCAGACAGATAAACCAGGTGGGGGAGTTGCTTTATTTTCAAATTTAATCTCCAAACTTCACATCATAATATTTGAGACTTTTTTCTTATCTCAGGTCTTGTTATTTATTCTGATGAGATTTTAATTCTTGGTTATTTCAGTGTTTGTCTGAATAAGGCCGGTGATCTTCAGTGAAGCCTTTCGGTTTATCCGTGAGTCGACTCGTTGTAGTGTTAACACCCCATATTTGGTTTTAATCTATAGTTTGATCTGTTTCTGATCTGACTGTGTCTCCCACCACATCCCCTGTCATGTACCAGTTAATTACAGGAATCATCTCTGTCCTGTTAATGTTGTCACAGACACGTTTACCACTCACCACTTTGTTCCTCTTACTATCAGAACAAGGCGTCCTGAAAGGCCTCCATCCTGCTTTTTATATTCATAAACATAACTCTACATTTCTCTTTATAACTAAACTCACTAAAACACTACTCATGATGAGTGTCTAGACATTTTCAGCAATAAGGTTGATAAGATTAGAAACACAATGAGTTCTCCTGCAGATCCTGTCTCAACTAATTCATGTATAAATGGGTCAGTGACTAATAAATGTTGGTAAGATGAGCAATTCAAAAATATGTTAAACTAGATTTAAAAGCAGCATCAGGTTTGTTAAAATGTACATTTAGTATTTTTGTTGGTTTTATATCATTTGAAATGACATTTGCACCATTTTTAAAAGTAAGACTGAATGCTCCTGAAAATGTCAAATTCTGTTGCTTATCTACGATGGCGACTGACAGATGATAGTAACCTGATTGGCTGATCACACATTCATTCACAGATCCAACGTTTCCATTTTAACTGCACAGACTCTGAGTTACATAAACAGCACTGAGTCACCACCTCTGTGACTGTACTGCACTATAACACACTAAGAGTAAGAATTAAAAACACAAGAGACACTCACTTTCTAAATGATTTATTATTTTTGGTTGCAGGATTATTTCCCTCCAAAAAAAGCAAAGCTGTGCCTGAAACATGTTCAGTTATCTATATTTATCTATCTTTATATTGCAGTAAAAGCAGGAAGCAGTAAATGATCAGAAATGATTCTGGCAGCTGTTTTTATTCCATGTCGACTTTGTTCAGGACTTCAAATCTGCGTTTGGGCTTGATGATGGGAGGACACTTCAGACCCTGTGAGAGAGGCAGAAAGAAAAGATTCATGAAATATAGTGTTACCTTCTAACAGTAGCTCACCCTGATGGACTTGTAAAGCATCCTGATAGCTGAGCCAACACATTTTAACACATAATTCTCACCTCACTGATAAGACGTTGGAGCCACGGAGTGTTTGGCGTCACACAGTATTGCTTACCGTTTGGAGCTACGACCCTAGAAACAGGAACCAGAAATGAAGAATTAGACATTTGTTATGTTGCTGCTACACACAACACCTCATTAAATATTATTAAATTAAACCGTGAAGCTCAGACCGAAGTTGGTGGAGGGATACAACCATGAAAGGATATTTTGATTTATTTATATATTTATTATCACAATAATTATCAACTTATCGTACATAACGCAATTATCAGCATCATCATGTTTAAATATGGACTTATCATATGATACAAGAACAAGACCTTGATCATTGTTTTGACCTCAGCTTTGCCACACAATATAACATAATTATATAATAAAAATAAAACAAAGTACAAAAAAATAGAAAGAGAGAAAGAAAATAAAAAGCTTGACTAAAATGATGCGTACAATATGAAAATGCAGCAAGACATCATGGAGGGCTCTGCCCTATATCTCCAACCCCCACCCCTCCTTCCCCGTTACATTATTATGCTGTTATATTATCATTATATCATTGGTATAAAATGATCTTCAAATGACATTAATATCATATATATAAGAATAGAAAGAGAGAAAGAAAATAAAAAGCTTGACCAAAATAATGCGTACAATATGAAAATGCAGCAAGACATCATGGACGTTAGCGCCCCATATCTCCAATCCCACCCAACTCTCTTTACATTATTATGCTATTATATCCTCTCAGCAGATCAGAGAGAGATGAATACAGATTTATTCACATTTAGATTCTTTAAAAACATGTTGTACTTACAAAAAGGCGTGGAACGTGCAGTCCTTTCGTGGCTCCTGTTCGTAACACTCCTTGATGTCGGGAATTCTTCCATTGCTGCTGCCTGTGCAGCATATTAGCTGCTGCTTACGTTCATCTAACAGAGAGAGAATCAGTGTTTTACTCATCAGCACAACAAGCATGACACACTGAGAGGTAGAGTCGAGGTTTCTGGCACAACTTCACCTACTTCTAAAGCTGCACTGAAAAGGAAAAAAGTCTTAAAAAGAGTGAAAGCTTCAGCAACACTTGTAGTTTACAAGTTTCAGTTACAGTTCAGTTTTAGGCCATGGGGGGGGGGGGGGATCTACTAGCTGCAGGATTCAGGAGTGAAGCCAGAGCCTCAGCCTTTTTAATTTAATTGTATTATTTTATTGTTCATATGTGCAGAATTTAATTTTATTGCATGCATTGATTCATTATTCTTATTATTATTATTTTCATTTTAAAATCTGCAATATCAATATCACACATTCAGGTATATTATAATTCTGACAGCACAGTCCTTAATGACGTTACAGAGCAACAGTGTGAATAATATCACTCCATTACTCTGTATGTAAAACAATGCAGAAACTACAGATGAAGAAGTTTACCTTCTGATTCACAGAAGAGTGGCAAGACAGCCAGGATGAGCAGCCACATCCACACAATCCTGCACATCTTCAAACGCTCGTGGGCTCTGGATCTCAGCTGTAAACTGCTCCTGTGTTCACTTACTAACAACTCGCTCAAGTCTGATAATAAGTGAAGCAGAGAGGTGTGATCTTAAATACTGCTTCACAAAAAAGAGGAACTATCATTATCAAGTACCAATGACTCTGATGTGATGTGATGATGTCACTGATGCTATGTTCTGTGGTTTCCTGTTGCTTTCACACTTCATGATGCACATTATTCAGACTGAGCTGCTCTGAGCAGAGTTCTGTGTCCTCAGACAGGTCAGATGTGAACGTGCTTTACATACAATACATTTATTATATATATATAGTCATGTCAGTCTGATCAGCTTCTATTGAGCTTCAGCAGTGTGAGTTAGTCATATCAGTGATATCTGACACATTTACAGTCTCTTTAGCATCAGATTCCCTCTTAGTGTTTCCCTGGCATCGGCACATGAGCCCTTTGTCTCCTGTGAGGCCTGTATGTAATCAGGGAAGCCTGATTTGAGTTTTCTTTGCCCTCTCAAAACAAAGGAAACAGATAAAAGGGAGTCAGATCTCCCCCTCCAAGCCAGTTTTATACCCGTCTGAAGGGAGGCTGGTGAGATGATGCTGATAATAAACAAAGACCAAATTCTAATAAACGTGTGGCAGCGTTTTTCTATCCTGTGTGGAGCTTCAGCTTCATGTACTTTTATTTTTATTGTAGTTGTTTTTCTGTCTTTGTGTATAAATGACTCATATTTGATTGAATGGGATTGGATTTCTGTGGATCTGTTAGATGCTTTTTTTATCTAACCACTAGACCCAGGACACCATCTGAGTTTATGTCACACTTTATTTCAAAGCTCCATTACATCGTCTAATTTAACAATACAGTTAAATGAGGTGTTTTCGATACTTTCTCTGACTCTCTGATAAGCATCACCCCCGACACTGAGTGTTGCTGTCAGACTTGTTTTGATGCCTTCAGGGGAGACCCTTCAGCTGAAACTTTAAATATGTAAATTGCAGCGAGGTAAAACCTGGCAGATGAGTTTCTTTTGGAAAAGAAGGAATTTCATGAATCTGCAGGTGTGTCTGATCTGTGCTTGTAGTGTTTTTAACACTGTTTCTTTGCTTCATGGTGTGAACAGTTAACCTGTTAAGGAACACTGTGGGACACTCATACCTTTTACCTTTCAATTGAGACCAGGGTTAAGATTAATCAAAAGGGCTGAACAACAGTAATCTTATTTTTGGCATATTATTTTCTGGCTGGGCACTAAAATGAAGTGCTTGGTAAGATGTCAACGGTCAGGAGAGTCCACCCAATGAATTTGGAAAAAGGGGCCCCAATGACCACTCATATTGCCTAATTATAGCTATAAACCCCCTTTAACCTCCATTAAAGCTAATGCATTTCCCAATTAAAGACAGTTAAAGGACCCTTTTAGATTCCTATAAAAGACACACTTTGTGTTTTTTGGTAGTTTCTTCCAATTGAATACACAGTGGCTATAGCAACACCTCTTAGTTTCCAGCTGACAAATATTATTCCTATGACACACAGATATAGACTATATATGAAGTTAATTTCAGTTTTGAGGACAGCACAATTGACTGAGTGTAGTTTTTGACTGAACTCATAATTCTGTTGAGCAAGTAATATGCCGCATCAGTATTACCATGGCGACAGAGGATGCAAAATGTCATAACACTGAATAAAAAACGTATAAAAAAATGTCAACATAAAACAGCCAGAATCAAAGAAGATCAGCTTTGACAGCCTCTCTGAGTATTGATGCTGCCCATGTGATTCCACAGTTTAACATCTCCTAATGTCAGTAACCCTAACCCAACAGAGCCGCTCTGCGATGTGGTAAAACAAGACATTCACAGCTGAAACATCTGCAGAAATAATGTGATGCAATCATGTTGACATGGAGCAGAATCTTAAAGAAACATTTCCAACATCTACTGGAATCCATCAAACCAAGAACTGAGGTTGTTATTGGAGCAAAGTGAGGCCCTGTCCAGTGTTAGTGTGGTGATCCTAATAAAGTTTTCCAGGAAGTATTTATTAATAATGAATCGATTATCAGGTCATTTCTGATTTGTGATTTCGGGTTTCTTTGGTAACTTAGTATTTCATGTAGCCTAACTTATTGCATAACATGTGAAACACACACCTACACACAGAGACAGAGAAACATTAGCACCTGTATTGTCACAGCCTGTTCTGCTCTTCTCCTGCTGCTGGTAACTTTCCATTCACCACACCCCTGCTCTACTCCTGCTAATCAGCCACACCCACCTCATCAGTTAACTCTGTTCACCTGGGCACTCAGATGCAGCTCATCTGTAATCAAGCCTGTGTATATATACTTCTGTTGTCCATTCACTCTTTGCCAGATTGTCATTTTGCACTTTCTACATGCCAGACTTTCCAGTAATTATTCACGGACTGATTCCCTGGTTTTGACTCTGCTTGCTTTTGACCTCCTCTCCTCGTGTCTTCCCCGGTAAACGGTTCTGTCCCTGACCTCGAGCATCGCCTGTTCCTGTTTGCCTGTGGCTGTGTGGCATCCTCCAGCTTCGATCCTGTCAGGAGAGCACAGGACTTCCAGCTTTGTCAACTTCATGTCCGTGAGTGCTGGTGCCAGAGTCTTACCTACTGCCAACTCTGTCTTGCCTGTTGTCGTATACATTCTGTGGACCTTGCAGACTAAAATAAAGACATTTTCATACTGCTCACTGGTCTATGCTGCAACTGGGTCCTACCACCACCACCATCTGTTACATGTATAATAATATTTCATGCGTTAGTGAATAAAATAGTGATTCTGGTTGTAATGTATTCTTGTGGTTAACAGCAGGTAGTTTATTGGTTTAGACAGCAACTAAATTCCAAATGAAATGTTCATGGAAAACAACTACTACTCATCTACAGGTTGTTTCATTTCTCTCAAGTAACTGACTCATTTATATTTAAAATGTGAACACAAAACTCTTTGCATCATCCATATTTACAAAATCAATATGAATATTTATCTTACTTAGCAAAGTGTTGGGCAGTTCCCAATTTAAAAACAGCAGAAAACAAAATGGAACCAATTTTCTGCCGTTCAGACAGCACATTGAACAAATCTGCTTTCTTCCCCTAGATTAACAAATGATCAAGCAGCAAGGAAACTGGACTCTAGGTTGAGAGAGGAAGAAGGAGAGAAACACAGAAGTGCAACAATAAATATAGAAATATGACTCATTGTAATAATACTAGTAGGCATGAGTCTCAAGCAGGACCACAGATGTCCATAAATAGGGGATCCACAACCCCGATCGACTGAATTTCCTTGAATGATGACTTCATCTAAACCAGGGGTCTCCAAACTATTCCACAAAGGGCCATGTGGCTGCAGGTTTTCATTCCAACCAAGCAGGAGCACACCAGACTTGATTCATTTAATCAGCTGATCTCAGTCTTCAGACAGCTGATTGGTCAAATGGTGTGCTCTTGATTGGTTGGAACTAAAACCTGCAGCCACATGGCCCTTTGTGGAATAGTTTGGAGACCCCTGATCCAAACTATCATTCTGTCTCTTGGACCCAATCCCAACTAGGCTGTTTAAGGAGATTTTTACGCTTAGTTAGCACTTCTTTACTAGAAATGATCCATCTGTCTTTAGTAACAGGATATGTACCACAGTCCTTTTTAAATAGCTGTAATTAAACCTCTTCCTTTAAAAAGCCTACTGTTGATTCAGGGATTTAGTTAACTATAGATGTATTTGGAACCTCCCTTTTCTCTATATATAAAATAACAATTACCCTTTTGAAAATGTAACTAAACAACTGAGAACTTGAATTGCGGACCTACTGTAACACGTTACTGATCAGCAAATACTGTAAGTACTGAGAGTCAGTATCAGGAGAGAACAAATGAGATTTCTGTCTCTCTAAAGACAACCAAGAAAATATCTCAGTTCTGTTATTTGGAAAATGAAGATCAATAAATATCACATTGTCTAATTTAATAATACAGTTAAATGAGGTGTTTTTGATCCTTTCTCTGACTCTCTGATAAGCATCACCCCCGACACTGATCAGCAAGTGTTGCTGTCAGACTTGTTTTGATGCCTTCAGGGGAGACCCTTCAGCTGGAACTTTAAATATGTAAATTGCAGCTAGATAAAAACCTGGCAGATGAGTTTCTGTTGGAAAAGAAGGAATTTCATGAATCTGCAGGTGTGTCTGATCTGTGCTTGTAGTGTTTTTAATACTGTTTCTTTGCTTCATGGTGTGAACAGTTAACCTGTTAAGGAACACTGTGGGACACTCATACCTTTTACCTTTCAATTGAGACCAGGGTTAAGATTAATCAAAAGGGTTGAACAACAGTAATCTTATTTTTGGCATATTATTTTCTGGCTTGTGCACAAACATGGAGTGTCTGGTAAGAGGTCAGGGGTGCACCGTGAGGAGAGTCCCTCCAATAAATTTGGGACAAGGGGCCCGAATGGCCACTCAAACCTCCATTAAAGCTAATGTATTTCCCAATTAAAGACAGTTAAAGAACCCCTTTGGATTCCTATAAAAGAGTTTTTTTGAGGGGAGGGGGGGCCCAATTGAAGACCCTTTCAGTGGTTACAGCGACACATCTTATTTAATTAATTTAAGTTTTGAGGACAGCGTCATTGACAGAATGGGTGGGGGGGGGTTGGCCGGGGGACCGTGATGGGCTTCTATGCATGTGGCACCCCACAGTCTAGAATAATCACAGTAAGAGGTTTACCCTTTAGTCACATCTGTAATAGATGTTATGTTAGAAGTGTTTTACTGAACATTTGAGTGATTTAGTTTAGTTTAGGATTATGTGAATTTATGTGTGGATGTTTCAGGGTAAATCAGAGTAATTTGGTGAATCACATTACTCTGTCCATGACCAATACAAAACAGAAAAATACTGTTACTCTACTGTAGATGGTGGATCAACTGTTCAAACCACAGTAGACTCACCGAGAACTCTGATTTCTGTGAAACTGCCATCAAACCAGTCAGACTGCATTCATAACATTCACTGTCTTCAAGCAGCTGTGAGGACACAGCAGCTTGCATGCACACAGGACTGTCAGAGTTTAGCATCAGGCTGTCTTATTGTAACATGGACTGATGACAGAAGAATCAGATCTGAAAAATGATAGTGGCTTTAGGCTTTATACCTGAAGCAGGTCGTCCCATCTTTTTCAAGAGTCATCACAACAGGAGAGAGCTGCTGCACTGAACAGTAAGTTCAACTCTGTTTTTCACAATGTTCACTTCTGACCTGACTGTTTATTTCATGTCTGAAAAACTATTTTCTAAACTATTTCAAACTATTTTATCGTCATTCTGAACAGACAGTGTTGCAGTTGAGATTCAGTTATCTGCATTGTGTGTGTTGATCAGAAGTATTTCAGACACTAGTTGCTGTGATGTTTCAGAGACCAAACTGATGTTGAAGCTTGACTCCGGTGCAGTAGTCCGTTTACACACAGTGGCAGCTCTGATGAAGAGTTTTTGGGACTCAGTGAGCAAACAGCTACACACTGTATTAAATATGTAAAGTTACTGTGAACTTTTAAAAGGTTTAATATAAACTAACTGAACCCAGTCTGAGTTAATAATAAGAACTGTTGTGTTTTCATGACCTTACAATGACTCTATCTGAAGTGACTGCTTTTTACCTGCACATCAGTCAGACTGCTTACTCTGATAGACAGTGTGAAGGTTTTATGCTGCTTAAAGTTTCTCTCCATGGTTTTAATGCATTGTTAGAATTTTACACTTTTACACCATTTTACACTGTGGACGTTTTGCTGTGAGACTGGGTTGAGCATTGCAGGAGGACAGTGACCATGTTTCACTTGTTTCACTTTTATTGGGAAACTACTGATCACTCAAACGATCATTGACAGTTTTGAGTTCAGCAGATTGGTTTAACAGTAGTTTAATGATGACTACATCACACATGTAGTCTAAACTATTAAATCCTGTGCTTTGTCCTTTTTGCTTTCACAGAACAAATAAACACACAGGACCTTCATTTTCAGTTCTCAGTAGACTGTTTTTACCCCAGCACTAACGAACCAATCAAATCACGTGAAGACACCAGAGTTCACTGAACCACAACAAACAGGTGAGCTGTGAAAGCAGAAGACTAACTGTTTGTTATTTGTTGTTTATTTATTTATTTAAAGGTTAAGAAATCAGGGACAATGCACATTAATATAAAATTTGAACAAAATGTAAACATGCCAGAATTAGCCAAAAGGCTATTTTACATCTGCTGTCCCTGAACTGATGTTAAATAGTCACCCTAAAAGAATATAAAAAGATTTAGTTTTAGGCATACAAATAATACAATAAAAAATTAGAAGACTAAATCTGAATAAAAGTAAAAGAAAAAAACAATACAAAAATCCATCCATACACACACAAGCTAACAGAGACTGAGCTCAAACAACAGACAGTAACACCAACATCAACCAAACTGATTACACCAGACAAGCTAGCAGACCACAAGCAAGCAGGATGTAGACAATAAAAACATTATAAAAAGCCAAAAGTACTAGACAATTAATAAACTGACAGACAACATGACGGATGGCATCAGAAAGCACCGACAGGCAGAGCAGCAAACGTGGAGGAATTTAAGCACTAAAATTTAATGTTGACAGCTTTGACCACTAATAAACCACTTTTCTAAAGAAAAATTAAAAGGTTGAACATTTATTCTCAACATATAAGCCATTAAAGTTGTAATTTTTAATATGGACATTGTGGTACAGGCCGACCAAAGTGGTCTAATCAAAGTAGGAGGCAGACACAGAAGGCTGAATCAGATGGCCACCGGAGTTTTTATTCTTATAAATTATATAAGGTAACAAAAAGTTGTACAAACAAAAAGAACAAAACAAACAACTTAACTCATAAGTATAACTGAAATAAAATTAAAATGACGTGTACACGGCTACACTCTAGCAGAACAACCCTCCTGCGCAGTCTCACAGCTCGTTCCTTTATAGAGCCCTCCATTAGCCCGCCCTCCGAATGAGAGTGGACTACACCACTCCTCAGGTACCTCCTGAGCCCTTCCTGAAACAAGTAACAACAAGATTAGCCGTTCATCAACATTCACTTGACATTACTTTTATCCGGCCTATCTCCATTACATCTGCCACCAAAACCTAATCACATCATAAACAATCTTAACATATTAACACAACAATTCACCAACCACCCCTCCACATGGTTCTTCCCTAGTGACATCACTAATGATGTCACCAGTGTATAAATTCAGGAGACATAGGCCGCCTCCTCCCTTTGTCTCCTGAACACATGTAAGTATGGTGAATAACAAAGAAAGCTACAAAACGTATGTATATACTATACTAACTAAAGATACTAACTAAACCAATAAACTCTAACTTCAATACAAGTGTGTGTTTTATTGTAACCAAAAGTCTGCTGAGATGTAACTTAACCAAATATACTGCAAAACACAAACACACCCGGGATAGTAAGTATCTGCAAAGTATGATTACTGACTAACTTATGGTTCAAATAACAAACATCAAGTATAATTAAATTAATGAGTTATGGTGCAAATGTAATCGATGGGGACAAATGGTGTGCCCTCACCAACTTTGTCACAGACATTTTCAATAATAACTGAAAACTCGATGTGATAAAAAGCTCCAGAACAGATTCTGAGTCGACTTGTGAGATGTTTTACTGAAGATCCTCTTGAGTTTCTCTGAGACTTAAATGACTGCAGCAAACTGGGCTGTTTGTCTATTGTTTCTATTGGCAGACTGACAGAAACACAACTGTTATCCTATCAGTGATCACCTCTGATTTTACCAGAGAGCCAAGATGACAGAGGAGGACCTCCTCAACACTCTGAATGACTTAAGTGAGGATGACTTTGAGAACTTCAAGTGGTTCCTGAAGAAAGAATATATGGGTGACATCTCGCCCATTCAATGGGCCCAGCTGGAGAACGCAAAGAGGCGGGACGTTGTGGATCTGATGGTGCAGACATATGAATTTGCTGCAGCTGTGAAGGTGATGAAGAGTGTTTTAAAGAAGATGAGGAAGAATGATCTGGTGGAGGAGTTGTCAAACATCAGCTCAGGAGCAGCATGTCAGTCACAGGAAGAGACAAAGATGACATCACATCCAGACAGTGAGTATTTAAACAGTTACACATTTTTGTTCTTCATACTCTTTGTTTTAGCACATTCAATTAAAAATAAAATAATAATAATAATAATAATAATAATAATAACTTAAAGGCTCAGTTTGAATAGAGAGATATGGACCTTTTCACACATAGGGCCTGATTTACTAAAGGTTTGTGTGTGTAAAAAAGTGTGCAAAGTTGACGTCATCCACAAAAAAATGTGCAAGCCTTGAGTCTTTCAAATGTGTAGGATAATACGGGCTGTCCATTTAGTACATTTGCCATAATGAAAATGTAATATGGGTTAGGGATAGAGTTAGGTGTAAAATATAGGGAGAAAAAAATGATGCAAATATGTTATTTAGCACATGCATTGTGTTTTAACAAACTCAAAGGTAGTTTTATTGATGGTAACTGCGTCTATAAATAATGCGTTTGAAGGGAAGGTGTGAAGCGGCTGCGCTTTGTGCACAGATGACTGCTGTTACTGTGGAGAGGAGGAGATGGAGGCACAATGACAGAATATGCAGAGAATACACTGGTGATATCTCCTCCACAGATGGCTCTGAGACATTCAGTACTAACTGGAGGATGATTTAACACTGTGGATAATTTGGGAGTCATCATTGGATAATTGAAAGATCGTAGATGCAACTGTGGAAAACATGAATGAAGTCTTGTCAGGTTTGCAGTGATGTAATTCTGACAGGTGATCCTACAAAGTAAATGTTAATGATTCCTGTAATCAGGGTTGTGGATCCTAGAATATACTTTATATATATTTATATCTATATATTTCCTCAAGTAGATTTCTCCTGGAGAACAACAGTTTCTCTGCCATGTAACATGTCTTGAACAAAAGACCTTATATTGGGAAAATGGATCTGTTGAATGAAATCAGAGATCAGAACACAGAGTATTTTATCCTTGTATTTAAAGATCAACTAAAACTGAAACACAAATTATCCTCCAGAAGTCTAAATAAGTTGGTTTCCAACACTTAATATTTTAGTGTTTGTTGAATTTCAGACACATTTGTGTTGTGAAGAAAAGTTGTGAGTTAAACACACAGAACAAAAAGTCAGGACTTACACACGTCTTCTATCACTAATGCTGATAGAATAAGAAAGGCATGCTCTGTAAGTGCATGAAAACACACTGATGTTCAGATCTATATTTTTCTTCTCTTTCAGAAGATGGTGACCAGCAGAAGGATTCAGATGAACATATGATTTGTCTGGTGATGAAATGTCAGACTGAAGACAACGATGAAGCAGAAAGTGAAACCCCCTTCACTGATACCTACACTGAGGTCTACATCACACGGGGAAGGAGTAACGAAGTTAATACCCAACATGAAGTGTGGCAGCTAGAGAGAGCTTCCAAGATGGAGACCCTTCAGGACTCTCCAATCAAGTGTCACGACATCTTTGAACCCTTACCCAACCAAAAGAAACACATCAGAGTCGTTCTGATGATCGGCGTCGCTGGTGTTGGAAAAACCTTCACAGTGAGGAAGTTCACTCTGGACTGGGCAGAGGGGTCCAAAAACCAAGATATCAGTCAGATGATTCCACTTCCATTCAGGGAGCTGAACTTGGTCAAAGACAAGAAGTACAGTCTGATCACACTGATCCATGAATTCTATCCAACATTACAGAAGCTCACAGCAGAGAAGCTCGCTGTCTGTAAAGTTCTGTTCATCTTTGACGGCCTGGATGAAAGCAGACTTTCACTGGATTTCATCAACAGTGAGGTCGTGTCTGATGTCACAAAGAAGTCATCAGTCAGCGTGCTGTTGACAAGCCTCATCAAGAAGAAGCTTCTTCCCTTGGCTCTCATCTGGATAACTTCCAGACCTGCAGCAGCCAATCAGATCCCTTCATCATTTGTTCACAGAGTCACAGAAGTACGAGGCTTCACTGACGCCCAGAAGGAGGAGTACTTCAGGAGGAGATTCAGGGATGAAGAGCAGTCCAGCAGAATCATCTCACACATCAAGACATCCAGGAGCCTCCACATCATGTGTCACATCCCAGTCTTCTGCTGGATGACTGCTGCAGTTCTGAACCACATGTTGACTACCGACCAGAGAGGAGAGCTGCCCAAGACCCTGACTAACATGTACTCACACTTCCTGCTGGTTCAGACAAAGAGGAAGAAGAACAATGAGGGACATGAGACGAGTCCAGAGGAGCTGACGGAGGCTGACAGGAACCTTCTTCTGAAGCTGGGGAGGCTGGCGTTTGAACAACTGGAGGAAGGAAACATCACGTTCTACCAAAAAGACCTGGAGCAGTGTGGTCTTGGTGTCACAGAGGACCCTATGTTAACAACATTTTGTACACAGATCTTCAGAAAAGAACATGGAATCTACAAGAAAACAGTCTACAGCTTTGTTCATCTGAGCGTTCAGGAGTTTCTGGCTGCAGTCTACATGTACCACTGTTACACCAGCAGGAAGACAGAGGTACTGAAGGACTTCCTCGGAGAAGAGTTCAAACACAGGGAATCAAAACCAAAGTCTGTCCTCAAGAAGACTTCTGCTAATCTCAGAAACAATGATGTCTGTGACCCATCTGGTAATAAACACAAAGTCACATCTCTGGATGACGCAAACATGAGAGAAGAGGACAAAAACAAGAAATCAACACAGAAGTCTTTCCTTGAGCGTATTGCTTGTTGCAGAAACAATGGTGGTGGAAACAATGGTGGTGACGATGATGATGACGATGATGACGATGATGATGATGACGATGACGATGATGATGATGATGATGATTACCCATCCCTGGATGACTTCCTGAAGAGGGCTGTGGAGAAATCTCTCATAAGTGAAAATGGCCACCTGGACCTGTTTGTCCGCTTCCTTCATGGCCTCTCTCTGGAGTCCAATCAGAGTCTCTTAGGAGGTCTGCTGGGTCAGACAGACAACAGTCCAGAAACCATCCAGAGAGTCATCAACAACCTGAAGGAGATGAACAGTGGTGATATCTCTCCTGAAAGAAGCATCAACATCTTCCTCTGTCTGATGGAGACGAACGACCGCTCAATACATCAGGAGATCGAAGAGTTCCTGAAGTCAGAAAACAGATCAGGGAAGGAACTCTCTGAGATCCACTGCTCAGCTCTGGCCTACATGCTGCAGATGTCAGAGGAGCCTCTGGATGAGTTGGACCTGAAGAAGTACAACACATCAGAGGAGGGACGACGGAGACTGATCCCAGCTGTGAGGAACTGCAGAAAGGCTCAGTAAGTCCAGATGTGGTTAACATTATAAATCAGTGTAGATTAGTAGTTTAGTTCTTCAAATATACATCAAATAAAATTCTTATTATTGTTTAAATAGTGCTCTGCTTGTTTATAGCTGAAATAACGTCAGTTACTATGCATCCTGACAGTATTCACACCCCTTTACTTTCCCCACATGTTATGTTACAGCTTTTTTCTCATCAATCTACACACAATAAGTACAAGTACATAAGTATTCACTCACTTTATGCAGTACTTAGTTGAGGCATCTTGGCAGCGATTACAGCCTCACGTCTTCTTGGGTATGAAGCTACAAGATTGGCACACCTATATTTGGGGTATCTCCCATTTTTCTCTGCAGACCCTCTCAAGATCTGTCAGGTTAGATGGGGAGCATCGCATAACAGCTGTTTAAGTATTTTCAGAGATGTTCAATCAGGTTCACATCCGAGCCCTGGCTGGGCCACTCAAGGACATTCACAGACTTGTCCTGAAGCCTCTGCTTCGAAAGTAAACATTCGCCCCAGTCTGAGGTCCTGAGCATTCTGGAGTTTTCATCAAGGATCTCTTCATCATCTTCATCTCCTCATCTTTACCTCGATCCTGACTAGTCTCCCAGTTCCTTCCCCACAGCATGATGCTGCCACCATCATGCTTCACTGTAGGGAAGCTATTAGCCAGGTGATCAGAGCTGCCTGGTTTCCTCCAGACGTGATGCTTGGCATTCAGGCCAAGGCGTTCAATCTTGGTTTCATCAGACCAGTTTCTCATGGCCTGAGAGTCCTTTAGGTGCCTTCTGGTAAACTTCCAGCAGGCTGTCATGAGCCTTTCGCTGAGTAGAGGCTTCCATCTAGCCACTCTACCATAAAGGCCTGATTGGTGGAGAGCTGCAGAGACAGTTGTCCTTCTAGAAGGTTCTCTCATCTCCACAGAGGAACGCTGGAGCTCTGTCAGAATGACCATCGGGTTCTTGGTCCCCTCCCTGACTGAGGCCCTTCTCCCCTGATTGCTCAGTTTGGCGGCCAGCTCTAGAAAGAGTCCTGCTGCTTCCACACTTCTTCCATTTACCAATGATGGAGACCACTGTGCTCTTCTTCAATGCTGCAGAAATGTTTTTGTACCCTTCCCTAGATCTCTGCCTTAATACAATCCTGTCTCGGAAGTCTACAGACTATTCATTTGTCTTCATGGCTTCTGCTCTGACATGCGCTGTCAACAGTGGGACCTTATATAGACAGGTGTGTGCCTTTCCAAATCATGTCCAATCAATTGAATTTACTACAGGTGATCTCTGGGAAATTTAATCGAACTGGACTAGTACTATAACTTGAAGACTTTTTGCCACTTATTCAAGAGGCTTATTGAGTTCATGCGCCTCTGACTAGGCTGGGCTCGTCACTGTAGATGGGGGATAGGTGGTGTCGTAGACCCCTTCCTCTATTCAAAGATGGTTTTCCCACTTTCACATAGATGGCTTCTTTTACCCCTCTTTCAAACCATATGTCCTCCCTTTCCAAAATGTAAGGAATGTGCCTTTTCCTTTAGGTGTAAGTAGACAGTTGAACATGGACCTGAGGAGTTCTGTGTTTGGCCATGCTTTTGTTCAAAAGTAGTTTGGTTTCCCTCGCTGCATTGAATAGCATATACCAGATTACTTTGGGTGTGTGATATGCAGTCTTTAGGGTATACCAGTTTCTGTGAGGTTTGAAACATACAAAGATTTGGTGTTTGTTAAAAATCCTACTGAATTTCTCTGATACCCCAGACACATATGGAATGACCTAACCCTACATACAGGGTACATTGTACATTGTCAGCCCTGTGCTGCAGGGTTAACATCCAGCTTGTGATCCAATGGGTGGTGTGAGTCAAACAGTAAGTATTGGTCTCTGTGTGTTGGTTTCCTGTATACCCCAATGTGGAGGTTCCTGCCCTTACTAAAGTGTACGTCACAGTCCAAGAAAGGCAGGTGGTTGTCTTTAACATCTTCTTTAGTGAACTTGATGTTTTTGTCCACTGAGTTGATGTGTTCAGTGAAAGCCTGTACTTCTTGGGTTTTGATTTTAACCCATGTGTCGACCACATATCTGAACCAATGGCTTGGTGCTGTTCCTTTGAAGGAGTTCAGGGCCTTGCATTCCAACATTTCCATGTATAGATTGGCCATAATTGGGTATACACAGGGCTGACAATGTACCAACCACCACTCAGGCTCAAGAGACCTGCGGCTATCCCAGTTGGACCTTTGTTAAAACAGCAACACACTCCAGAAAGAACATTGAGTGTGCTGAGGAAAGAAGTAACCAACACATTCCATATGTGTCTGGGTATCAGAGAAACTCAGGAGGATTTTAACAAACACCAAAATATCTGTATGTTTCAAACCCAGTAACACACTCAGACAGAAACTGGTACATCCTAAAGACTGCACACCACACAACCAGAAAAGTAATCTGGTATATGCTGTTCAATGCAGCGAAGAATGTGATGACTTATATATTGGGGAAACCAAACAACCTTTTAACAAAAGCATGACCCAACACAGAAAGGCCAACTCCTCAGGTCCATGTTCAGTCAATCAATCAATCTTTATTTATAAAGCGCCAAATCACTACAAAGTCATCTCAAGGCTCTTTCCACATAGAGCAGGTCTAAACCGAACTCTTCAGGTTTCATTTAAAGAGACCCAACATTCCCACATGAGCAGCACTTGGTAACAGTGGAGAGAAAAAACTTCCTTTTAACAGGAAGAACCCTCAGAACCAGACTCAGAGTGGGAGAACATCTGCCTGGACTGGTTGGAGTAGAAAGGAGAGATGATCAGTGGAAACAGGAAGCACCTGAGCTCAATTTTGAGTGTCATTGCAAAGGGTGTGAATACTTATGTATATGCAATATTTCAGTTTTTTATTTTTAATACATTTGCAAGAATTACATTTTTTTTTCGCTTTGTCATTATGGGGTATTGTGTGTAGATTGATGAGAAAAAAGGGAATTTTGGAATAAGGCTGTAACATAAAATGTGGAGGAAGTGAAGGGGTGTGAATACTTTCTGGATGCACTGTATATTTAGTCTCATGTTCTTGAACTATTTAAATGTTGTGAGTGTAAATAATGTTGATTTTTCAGTTGTTTGTGATTATAACTGTTAAGTTAATGAACAGTCATTCTATTTATTTCTAGTCATTTGATTTTACAATTGTTTATTTGTCTATTTCTCTTCCTTTGGGTGTTGGAGGTTTTGTTTAAACCTGGTAAAACAAATGAAGGATTTCAGAGGTTGAGGTTTTATTACAGCAGCATTTTATCACAACATAGATCCGTATTTTTACAGTTATCAATTAATGCAGTAAAGTTATTACATGAGCAAGTTCTGCAAATCATATATATTTAGACAAATACTGTTTTTAACCACAATGATTAAGAGTTTAAAATAAGACCTGAAATCAGAGAGAATTGCTTTCATCATCATTTTTTTCTTGATGGTTTCTGAAACATCTCATAGTCAGCATGGAGGATCAGCCAATCAGCAGACTGATTCAGTAATGTCAGTTATACAGCAATATGTAAAGTTTGCTAACATTAACCAACATTAGCCTCCGTAAACTACTCAGCTGTTTTCTCTCTTGTTGGTGTAGAGAAGAGTAGTAGCAGGAAATGCACAGAGGTCTGATCAATATATAAGTGCAGAACGGCAGAATTCAGCCTGTTTAAAGATATCTGATACACATTAAAGCTCAATGTAATATTTTTAATGCTGATACCCTGATAACATCTTTCTGATGACATCATGTTAAAATAATTCAACCTTATTGGTTTGTTCATTGTGTTAGTGCTGAATTTTTTTCAGATTCTCAGAAAAGAAAGTTCATAACTAAACATGATGCAGTCATCTATCATGCACATTCAAATATTTATTTACATTCATGTTTAAAGATGTTCAGGTGTAATATTGTCAGGTCATTAGTGTTTGTGAACAGTCAGTTAATGTAGCTGCTTATGGATGTGAACATGACAGCAGCAGGTAGCAAAGAGATTTCAGTTGACTGAGTTAAACTGAGTCTAAATATCCTGCAGTCACATTAAAAATAGTGGACAGTAAAAGTGGTTTTCTAATCAAGATGGAAAAAAACTAGAAAAATAAAACAAAAGATCAACTTTTGTAAAGAGTAAATGTTATAGTGAGTGTTTCATCATCAAATGCATGAAGTAAATATAAAGTGTCCTCTTTCATGATAACATATGTTGTAATATATGTGTCTTTACAGACTCTCTGACTGTGGACTCTCAGCAACTCACTGTGAAGTTTTGGCCTCATCTCTGAAGTCCGACCCCTCCCATCTGACATATTTGGATTTGAGTGACAACTACCTGTCTGATTCAGGAGTGGAGGTTCTGTCTGCTGGACTGGAGAGTCCAAACTGTAGACTGGAGACTCTGAGGTCAGTTCACCTACTGTAGCTTTAGTGTTTTTTTCTATATATTCTATTTAAATTCTTCACTGAAGTTTCAAATATTTGGATCTTAATTTTCAGGATTTGCTGAACACAAATCTGTAGAATTTAAATGTTTTCCGGAATTTAAAATCTACAGTTGTGTTTTATGTTGTAACCTCTTGACAAACGCTGTTACGTCTACGGGAACTGACCTTAGGAGGTAGCCAAGTCACAGAATCACACAGTTTTACACTTTTACAAGAATCCTGAGAGTGTTACCTTTCCAACGATAGGAGACACATATCTGAGTCTCAAACTATGTGGGATCTGTGCTGCTCACAACTTGGGCATGTCGTTTAGACTAACAACATAAAAAATAGGGGCATGTATTAAGAGGTTACGAGTTTAAACTAATATGAGGCTTCAGCAGTCTAAGTTCTACATATCAAGCACTTAAAAAACGGTGTATGCGTCACACTAGTTTATAAATCTCAGTCTATTTTGGGAGTCTTATTCTGGGAAAAACCCTTTTCTATTAAAGACTGTGTGAGAGCCATATTGATACTTGTTGAGTTTTAGCAGTTTTCCTTTAAACATTTTGTAATGCTCCTTTAAGTATACCGGTATACTCTAACCCTAACCCCCCTAAGCAGACTAGGTTAAGCAGCCCACGGAGCTACACAGAGAAGAATCTTGTAACTTTATTTTTACTTTTTCAGTAAAGTTTTTCATGAACAGATGTTACTGCCTCCGAAGATTCTTGTGTGTCAAGATTAAAAGCCAAGAGGACTGCTTTATAATGGTGGTAAAGTGCATTGAGAAAAGATTGCCGCTACAGACTGGTTTATTTGAATGCACCAATAACTATTCATTTATGAACACATACCCTAAAAACCAGTGTATAAGACACACCTTTAATGCAATATTTTGGATGTGGATATGATTATAGGTATGTAAAAGGTGTAAAAAGGAAGAAGAGCTCATGTACAAATAATGTTTTTTAGTCCAACGTGTCTGATTTCATATTGATCCTCTAATTACAGACTTGACTGGGTTCAGCAGCATTTAATGATTCAGTGTTGGCATGAATATGTGTCTGAATGTTGTGGTGACATTTGGATGATGTCTGCAGAAGGCTGACATTATGATGATCCACAATAACACAATGACAAAGTCACTCTGCTCATTTTAGAGAAAAGCTCATTGATAGTAATGTTGAACTACACATTTAAAACCTGAACACATCTGATTGGATTATAAATGGATTTAATCTACAGTATTTTTTTTTTTATTCAGGTTGATCAACTGCAGTTTGTTAGAGAGCAGCTGTGCTTCTCTGGCCTCCGCTCTGAAGGCCAACCCCTCCCATCTCAGAGAGCTGGATCTGAATTGGAACTATCTGTTTGATTCAGGAGTGAAGCATCTGTCTTCTAGACTGCGGAGTCTAGACTGTAGACTGGAGACTCTGAGGTCAGACACAATCTTTCATTACTGTGCTGTGACACTAACTGCAGACACAAAGATTATATTATGTTGATCCACACTAAGTATCTTCATGGGAAAGTCTATTTTCTTCTTCAGTGGTTTAGAACATTGACAGTCAGAACAATGTTCAGCTTTAAATTTAAACCCTTCAAATAACAAGAAAAATCTACACTGGATAATTTACTTTGAACCTCTGAAACTGTTTTTCTCTTTTATATTCAATTATTTTAAGCTGCATCCTGTTGGGTTCAGCTGTTTGGATGTTTCATCTTCTGAACTTTAGGGCTGGAAAATATATTACATCTCTCTCTCTGTGATGTTTATTTGAATGATCAATAATTGATTTTTGGTAACCAGAGATCGATCTTTCCGTTATAGCAGCATACTGTAATGTACCAGCCACCTCTTCTTCCTCCGCAGGCTAAGGTCATTTGATCTATGCAATGAAATGCTGCATATTTTTCACCAGTCGGTGGTGGCCAGTGCCTTGTTTGTTTGTTTTTTGCTGTAAAAATATACGTCTTGTTTTAGTCTTTTTACATTTTTATTTGTGTTTAGCTGTACAACATGAGTTTGCATAGATGTACTCAGTGGTGGAGCTGCAGAGTTTAGGAGGTGAAGTCACTACGTCTTTATTGAATTAGCAGCATGTTGTCATTAATATTAATGAGAGCTCTTTTTCACTGTTTGTATTAGACAGTTTTTGACCTGCATTCTGTTGGGTTCTGCTGTTTGGAGTGTCAATTTCTTAAACCTCTACTTTCTAAACCCTCTGCAG
Organism: Scomber japonicus; assembly: GCF_027409825.1. NCBI lineage: Eukaryota > Metazoa > Chordata > Actinopteri > Scombriformes > Scombridae > Scomber > Scomber japonicus. The sequence continues at coordinate 1,133,221 of NC_070593.1, forward strand.
CTTTGAACTGGTTTTGAAATTTAAAAGTAAAAGGTCTTTTGTCTTGTAAACTGACATTATTTATTCTTTATTCAGATTGATTAACTGCAAGTTATCAAAGATCGGCTGTGATTATCTGGTCTCAGCTCTGAAGTCCAACCCCTCCCATCTCAGAGAGCTGGATCTGAGTGGAAACAACCTGAAGGAATCAGACGTGAAGCAGCTGATTGATCTTCAGCAGAGTCCAAACTGCAGACTGGAGACTCTGAGGTCAGTAGAGAGTTGGAGTCAGTCTGTGCTGGTTTCAGCAGTTTAGTATTAAACACAGTCAGTATCAAAGCAAAGATCCAGTATTTCCTGGTGAAGCTCCAACCTTCTCAGTGCTGCTTTCTTCAGTGAAGCTGTGAGAGGAGAATGGTGACAGGCTTCAGGATTGGACAGAAAGACAGAGAGAGAGAGAACAGTCAGCCAATCAGATGAGCCAGAAGCTTGTTGTGATCATGTGTTTGAGTTGATGTGAAGATGACTGTTGTTGTTGTATTGATGTCTGCAGGAAATAAAGCTGGATTACAGCTGACAACCTTACAAGATGTATAGAGACAGTGATCCTCATCATCAAATCTGATCTCAAAGTGTTTGTTCTCTCATTTCAACACTAAACTATTGATCAGTTCATCTTTGTCAGAGCTCTAAGATCAGTCTGACTGCACCCTGCAAATCACTGGCTCTGATTTCACACAAGCATCATTACGTTTAGTAACCATGTGGTCTTTATACAGACCAGAACCTCTGCTGAAGTCCAGGAATCACAGCAGCTGTTTAGCTGAGAGCTCTGACTGATTGTCATGTGATGATTTAAAATCAGGAAACATCTTCAAATCCCACAGAGACTCTGTAGCTTTAAACTTTGATAAGAGTTGACATGTATCAGCAGTAAATCCATCAGTAAACTGATGAGTGAATGTCTCTGTTTCTGCAGTAATGATGTGTTCATGACTCTCAGCACTTTATTTCCTCTGTGTACTTGAGTGAAATGTGCAGAGGAAACACACTTGATAGTAAAAGTGTGTGCAGGTGTGTGAGCTTGGAGCTCAGTGTGTTCACTCCAACACGTTAACATGAGAGCTGTAAGGAAGCAAGCTACGCTGCACAGCTGTTCCACTTCTGGTCTGAACAGGACTGAAGTCCCTGCTGCTCTTTATACTGGATGTGCTGCATCACTGACTGACAGATGATCAAGTGAGTCTCACTAAACACTCATTTATCTCCTCTGTTCTTTCTTGTTCTCTCATCAGATTAAATTGGTGATCTCTGTCAGAGTGAGAGTGAACATCCAGGAGTGTGGAGAGAGGATCAGCTGGATCCTGATGATCCATCGGGAGTCTGGATCTGGATCTTCACTTAAGTCTCTTAACTGACTCCAAACTGAACAGTTATCTCTGGATTTAGCTGAAGTCAGCACTTTACAGATTTGTTCTACATGAGCTGTTTGATGCAGAAAAGATAAAAACAGGTGTTATAAGTCAGACTGTGAGCCTGGGCTCATATTTATCAAGCGTCTCAGAATCACACTGAGAGTTAACGAGGACTAAAACTAATGAAGTAAGCAGAAGAGAATTGACTGTGACTTTCAGCAGGAGAAGGATTACTGCTGGGAGAGAGTGAGACGTGGCTGTTTTACCACAGTCAGAGCAGCAGAGTAGAAATAATGATGACGTGTTGTAGTTTTCTCACAGTCATTTGGTATATTATGTGTATAAACAGGTAACCAGGCAGGTAACTTACCAAGGTTATGGAACTAAACTATGAAGCCAACATTCCTGTTTGTGTTAGGATTTGATTGATTAGTTTTAAAGGCTCCACATGGCTTCAGATAACATTTCAGTGTCTCTGTATGTAAATATTAAAGGTAAATGTATGTACGATCTGCATGAATGTTTTTCTCTAACTTCACATTGAGTGGAGGGAAATGAATTAGTGCTGATTATCAGCACAGATAAATATGGAGCCTGGTCTTTGCTGTCAGGGCTCTGGATCAACCTGTTTGATAAGTCTTTATCTTCCTTTAAATCACTTCTTCTAACTCATTTTATCCACTGATCTACCACTTATTTGGTTTGATATGCTGTACATCTGATATTTGACTCTTCTGTGTTTTCTTTATTTATTTTTTTGCTGTATGTTTGTTAGTTTTGTGTAACGTTGCTTTGAGAAGTTTTCTACTGGTCTGAAGGGAGGCTGGTGGGACCATGCTGATAATAAACAAAGACCTAATTCTAATAAATGTGGAAATAAATGAAGTGTCAGTGTTTTTATCCTGTGTGGAGCTTCAGCTTCATGTTTAACACCTATTTTTCTGTCTTTGTATATAAATGACTCATCTTTGATTGAATCTGTGTTCTTTATTTTGGATTTATGTGGATTGGACGTTTTTATGGAACCACTGGACCACCAGGACACCATCTGAGTTTGTCACTTTATTTAAAGCTCCATTATTCTTATCATTTGTTTTCCATGAAAGATTTGTCTGTGTAATTTAGAGCTATTTATAGATTTTCTTTGCCATATTAGTGAATTCATCAGTCATTTATTGGGAACTTGATTCTTATACATGTAGAATTGTAGGTGAATGTTGTATTTATCACCATAGGAGCACCAGCCAACAAGCTCTTATGGGTTTTATTGGCTCCTTCTGCACATTTGTCTTTTTAGTTATTGTTTTTTCTTCATGAGCAATAAAGAAAAATAAAATAACTGACTAAAAGACTAAATTTCTTGGTTCTTTCCGGGAAAAGTGCTAACTTTAGATTATCTGTCTTCTTTGTTTAATTTTATTGCTGAAATCAAAGTACAAAATAAAAACAAGGAAACACCACCACCAAGTGACGATACAAGAGAACAGCAATCCATACAGACTGAACTCACTAAAGGAGAAATAAATACATGAATAAAGACATTTTAAATAATGTGGCAGAGGAGAGTCAGTCTAGTTAGAGATGTCTGTATTAATCATTTTATCTATGAAATGTATTAAGAGTTAAATTAATTTGCAGTGTGTTTCCAAAACTTCACATCCACAATAAAAGAAACACACTAAGAAGAAAAAAGCAACACACATGGCACACATCCTTCATAAAATACACAAAACCTACTACACAGCAGCATCCAGCAGTTAGATTCAATGTGAGAGAAGAAACAACGCAGCTCAGAGACATCGTTCCCCTGTGCAGCTCGGACCTGCTGTGTTAGCAGCTGGAGGCCTGATGGGGGCGCTGCAGCTCACTGAACAGCAGGCTGTACAGCAGCGTTTCAACATGCAACGTTGCATACATAAATAGAAATAAAGGAACACATCAGTGTGGTAGTTTATGAAAACCTTTATAATTATTTCAATTAATAATTTATTTCTTTTTATATTTCCACATTTATTTTCTTATTCTTTCCAGATTTATTCTTTTTTATGGCACTCGTGTGATTTTATCAGTCAGAGACATTCAGGTTTACATCCAAAACTCTTTTACTCTTTTCACAAAAGGGACAAAAATCCTAAAATAATCTTGGTGATGTTATAATTTTTCTGTGATTATACTCTGTGAATAAAAACCTTCATTCAGCCGTGTGTTTGACATGACAGCATGGAGCATCTACTTTATTAACAATGAGAATATAACGAGCTGCATTATGACAAATTACAAATAAAGAGTTTTAGAAGTTTTTCTTTCAAAATTAAATGTGTGGTCTTGTTTTTTGTTATTGTTGTTTTTAGTTTTTAAGTTAGCTTTTCTTAGAAAGAGATTGCTGTAAATTCTATTATTATTATTCTATGATATTTCTAAATAAATATATCAAATAAGTCGGACACGTTCAGTAAGTTTCCTGTTAAAACTGACATTTTCTCTGAACTTGTAAGAACTGATATAATAACTGGTGTCATTTTTAAATGACTTAATAATCATATGTGTAGATGTTTGCATTGTTGTGCATTGGGTTTTAGTGCTTTACTGTAAATAAGTCAAACACTGTACATGATGTCATCATAATGAGCTCATGATGTCACCATAATGAGCTCATGATGTCATCATTATGAGCTCATGTGCTGTGACACACACATCATCTTGGTAGCAGCATGTAGGAGCAGATACTCATCAGAATGATCTTTAAAGACATTAAACCACCAACTTTCTCACTTATGATTGACGTGATTTTCTGCTAAAGTTCAGAACAGTTTGGATTATTTATTTTATTTCAATCAAGAGAGACCAGAGAATGAAGTAAAATAATGTTTATTATACAGATGATATTAATGATTAGCGTTGTATTTTTTTTAATCAAAGGACGTCAGTCCTGAGCAGCAGCATGATAGATTTCTCTACTTCTGTTTTTCCTTCATACAGTCCTTATGAGCCAGAAGCTTTTAGCATTCAGATTATCCAACTCTGCATAATTTACACCTAAATTAAATGTTAGTTATCTTTGATTGTTGCTTATACAGTTAAATCTGCTCTATATTCCAACACATGAAGGTATAATGTGTGTCCAGCCTCAGTCTGTGGATTTATCTGTCTGTTCCACTCTCACTTCTCAGACAAGAAACATCATAAATATTAAGTTTGCCTTTGATTTTACAGGAAATGTAGGCATCTAACATGCACTAAACATTTCTTCATGTGTGGTTAACTCCTGCAAAAACATTCTAGTGAGGAAGTTTCACTCTGAAAAGTCAAGTCAGATCTTTGTGGACATTATCAGCATCAGTCGTGTTGAAGTTCAGCTTTTGTCCTTTCAACGATGAGATTTAGGTATAAAAATGAGATTAACTTGTTGCTGAAGTAGAAGGAAGCACATCTCCCATTATACATGAGAATTATGTTTTCTGCTTGTTTGTCTTTTTGGGGGGTTGATGATTCGTGACTGTAACTGAAAGAGGAACTAAGCAAGAAGAGGAAGCTGGTGGTTTGTGGAAGATGCACATAAGCTTCTTAAGTGTGGACCGGAAACTCAACGGGAAGAAGAAAGAGTGAGCTGAGGTCAAACAGCATCTGTCTCAAAGTGACTAAAGAGCAGACCCCTAACAATAATGATGAAGTGAAAGAGGCAAGAAGTACAACATGTACTAAACATTTCTTCATTTGTGGTTAACATCAGCAAAAATCCTCATGAGAAAGTTTCACTCTGCAAAGTGAAGTCAGATCTTTATGCACATTATCAGCATCAGTTGTGTTGTTTTCAGTGTGCTGAGTTTTTTTCTTGAAGTTTTGTTTAATTGTGAAGTGAAAGTAGCTGATGAGATAATTACCCTTGCATCAATGGACCGTCACATGAACCATGTTTGCAGCTTTAATTATTATTATTATCCACAAGTTGTTAATGTGAAAATAAATGAGTATGTTCCTCTGGTACTGAGGCAGCGGCTCAGCGCTCTCTGAACCTTTGTGTGTGGCTGCTGTGTGTGGCTGCTGTGTGTATAGATATGTGTGTGGATGTGTGTGTGGCTGCTGTGGGTATAGATATGTGTGTGGATGTGTGTGTGGTTGCTGTGTGTATCTGGAGTTTACCCTGAACAGTATGTAAGGGTTAAATGAATGATCTTTAATCTCCAAACTTCACATCATAATATTTGAGGCTTTTTTCTTATCTCAGGTCGTGTTTTTCATTCTGATGAGATTTTAATTCTTGGTTATTTCAGTATTTGTCTGAATAAGGCCGGTGATCTTCAGTGAAGCCTTTCGGTTTATCCGTGAGTCGACTCGTTGTAGTGTTGGTTTTAATCTATAGTTTGATCTGTTTCTGATCTGACTGTGTCTCCCACCACATCCCCTGTCATGTAACAGTTAATTAGAGGTATCATCTCTGTTAATGTCGTCACAGACACGTTTACCACTCACCACTTTTTTCCTCTTACTATCAGAACAAGGCGTCCTGAAAGGCCTCGATACTAATAATGACTTCATTTAAAACATGTAAATGTTTCCTGATCTCCATGATTCTCCAGATGAAATGTAATATTTAGAACAATAGTATTCCATTAGCTTTATTTAATATAAAAGTTATAATGTAAGATCATGCCACACTAGTTGATATGGTGTTAGGTAGGAAGGAAGGAAGGAAGGTGTTTTATTGACTATTTACTGTTTTTAAGCAACGTTGAATTATTTGGTACAAAGTTTTTATGGTTACACCACTTAGACATTTTTACCATAATCCTCTAATATATTCTCTCTAAATGGATTAAAAGCAGAAATTTGATGCTGGGTCCACAAAAAAAGAATGTGTGAAGTTATTCATACGTTTATTTTCACATTTTAACCCTTTAAATTTAAACTAAACCACATGGACCATAAACACATCACTGACAGGAAGTGTAACCTCATTTCTTTAGTGTTATCTAAGTGAAGCTGTTATCATGACAGCGATCAAACAGCACTAAGTCACCACCTCTGTGACTGTACTGCACTATAACACACTAAGAGTAAGAATTAAAAACTCAAGAGACACTCACTTTCTAAATGATTTATTATTTTTGGTTGCAGGATTATTTCCCTCCAAAAAAAGCAAAGCTGTGCCTGAAACATGTTCAGTTATCTATATTTATCTATCTTTATATTGCAGTAAAAGCAGGAAGCAGTAAATGATCAGAAATGATTCTGGCAGCTGTTTTTATTCCATGTCGACTTTGTTCAGGACTTCAACTCTGCGTTAGGGCGGGATGAAGGGAGGACACTTCAGACCCTGTGAGAGAGACAGAAAGAAAAGATTCATGAAATATAGTGTTACCTTCTAACAGTAGCTCACCCTGATGGACTTGTAAAGCATCCTGATAGCTGAGCCAACACATTTTAACACATAATTCTCACCTCAATGATACGACGTTTGAGCCACCGAGCACCTAGATCCACACAGTATTGCTTACCACTTTGACTTAAGACCCTAGAAACAGAAACCAGAAATGAAAGAATTAGACATTTGTTATGTTGCTGCTACACACAACACCTCATTAAATATTATTAAATTTGAATGAAGCTGAAGTTTCCTGAGTGTTGTTCTGGTATCATGAGGAACCTCTCAGCAGATCAGAGAGATGAATACAGATTTATTCACATTTAGATTCTTTAAAAACACGTTGTACTTACACAAAGGAGTGGAAGTTGCAGTCCGGTCTTGGCATCTGTTCGTAACACTCCTTGATGTCGGGAATTCTTGCATTGCTGCTTGTTCTGCAGCATTTTAGGTTCTTACGTTCTTCTAACAGAGAGAAATCAGTGTTTTAATCATCAGCACAACAAGCATGACACACTGAGAGGTAAAGTCGAGGTTACAGATAACATTTCAGTGTCTCTCTATTTAAATATTAAAGGTAAATGTATCTACGATCTGCATGAATGTTTTTCTCTAACTTCACACTGAGTGGAGGGAAATGAATTAGTGCTGATTATCAGCACAGATAAATATGGAGCCTGGTCTTTGCTGTCAGGGTTCTGGATCAACCTGTTTGATAAGTCTTTATCTTCCTTTAAATCACTTCTTCTAACTCATTTTATCCACTGATCTACCACTTATTTACTTTGATATGCTGTACATCTGACATTTGACTCTTCTGTGTTTTCTTTATTTATTTTTTTGCTATATGTTTGTTAGTTTTGTGTAAAGCGTTGTGTAACGTTGCTTTGAGAAGTTTTCTACTGGTCTGAAGGGAGGCTGGTGGGACCATGCTGATAATAAACAAAGACCTAATTCTAATAAATGTGGAAATAAATGAAGTGTCAGTGTTTTTATCCTGTGTGGAGCTTCAGCTTCATGTTTAACACCTATTTTTCTGTCTTTGTATATAAATGACTCATCTTTGATTGAATCTGTGTTCTCTGTTTTGGATTTCTGTGGATTTGATGTTTTTGTGGAACCACTGGACCACCAGGACACCAGTTTATGCCCCTTTATTTTAAAGCTCCATTATTCTTATCATTTGTTTTCCATGACAGATTTGTCTGTGTAATTTAGAGCTATTTATAGATTTTCTTTGCCATATTAGTGAATTCATCAGTCATTTATTATTGGGAACGTTATTCTTATACATGTAGAATTGTAGGTGAATGTTGTATTTATCACCATAGGTGATATTTATATTTAATATTACAATATTTAATGAGGTGTTGTGTGTAGCGGCAACATAAATAAATGTCTAATTCTTTCATTTCTGGTTCCTGTTTCTAGGGTCGTAGCTCCAGACAATAAGCAATACTGTGTGAAGCCAGGTGCTCCGTGGCTCCAATGTCTTATCAATGAGGTGAGAATTATGTGTTAAAATGTGTTGGCTCAGCTATCAGGATGCTTTACAAGTCCATCAGGGTGAGCTACTGTTAGAAGGCAACACTATATTTCATGAATCTTTTCTTTCTGTCTCTCTCACAGGGTCTGAAGTGTCCTGCCATCATCATGACCTAAAGTCGAGGTTTCTGGCACAACTTCACCTACTTCTAAAGCTGCACCGAAAAGGAAACAAGTCTTAAAAAGAGTGAAAGCTTCAGCAACACTTGTAGTTTACAACAATTTCATTATTAGACCAATGCATGCAGCTGCTTCCAGGCAGAAAAAGCATCTCCCAAACTGAAGATGTGTTTCAGTTGCAGTTCAGTTTTAGGCCATGGGGGGGGGGGGGGCGATCTACTAGCTGCAGGATTCAGGAGTGAAGCCAGAGCCTCAGCTTTTTTATATTTTTAATTTTATTCTTTTATTGTTCACATTAGCAGAATTTAATGTTACTGTATGTACTGATTGATTGATTGATTGATTTTCATTTTAAAATCTCTAATATCAATATCACACATTCAGGTTTATTATAATTCTGACAGCACAGTCCTTATTCCTGTTTGGAGTTTTTGTGCCTTCATTTGTTGCATTTAGCACAAAGTCATAATGATGTTACAGAGCAACAGTGTGAATAATATCACTCCATTACTCTGTATGTAAAACAATGCAGAAACTACAGATGAAGAAGTTTACCTTCTGATTCACAGAAGAGTGACAAGACAGCCAGGATGAGCAGCCACATCCACACAGTCCTGCACATCTTCAAACGCTCGTGGACTCTGGATCTCAGCTGTAAACTGCTCCTGTGTTCACTTACTAACAACTCCCTCAAGTCTGATAATAAGTGAAGCAGAGAGGTGTGATCTTAAATACTGCTTCACAAAAAAGAGGAACTATAATGATCAAGTACCAATGACTCACCCAGAGGTCGATGTCACTCATGCTATAGTTTCTGTGGTTTCCTGTTGCTTTCACACTTCATGATGCACATTATTCAGACTGACCTGCTCTGAGCAGAGTTCTGTGTCCTCAGACAGGTCAGATGTGAACGTGCTTTACATACAATACATTTATTATATATATATAGTCATGTCAGTCTGATCAGCTTCTATTGAGCTTCAGCAGTGTGAGTTAGTCATATCAGTGATATCTGACACATTTACAGTCTCTTTAGCATCAGATTCCCTCTTAGTGTTTCCCTGGCATCGGCACATGAGCCCTTTGTCTCCTGTGAGGCCTGTATGTAATCAGGGAAGCCTCATTTGAGTTTTCTTTGCCCTCTCAAAACAAAGGAAACAGAGAAAAGGGAGTCAGATCTCCTCCCCCAAGCCAGTTTTATACCCGTCTGAAGGGAGGCTGGTGAGATGATGCTGATAATAAACAAAGACCAAATTCTAATAAACGTGTGGCAGCTAATGTACTTTTATTTTTATTGTAGTTGTTTTTCTGTCTTTGTGTATAAATGACTCATATTTGATTGAATCTCTGTTTGTTTTGGATTTCTGTGGATCTGTTAGATGCTTTATTTTCTTGCTGTATGTTTGTTAGTTTTGTGTAACGTTGCTTTGAGAAGTTTTCTACTGGTCTGAAGGGAGGCTGGTGGGACCATGCTGATAATAAACAAAGACCTAATTCTAATAAATGTGGAAATAAATGAAGTGTCAGTGTTTTTATCCTGTGTGGAGCTTCAGCTTCATGTTTAACATCTATTTTTCTGTCTTTGTATATAAATGACTCATCTGTGATTGAATCTGTGTTCTTTATTTTGGATTTCTGTGGATTTGTTAGATGTTTTTGTGGAACCACTGGACCACCAGGACACCATCTGAGTTTATGTCACTTTATTTTAAAGCTCCATTATTGTTATCATTTGTTTTCCATGACAGATTTGTCTGTGTAATTTAGAGCTATTTATAGATTTTCTTTGCCATATTAGTGAATTCATCAGTCATTTATTATTGGGAACTTTATTCTTATACATGTAGAATTGTAGGTTAATGTTGTATTTCTCACCATAGGAGCACCAGCCAACAAGCCCTTATGGGTTTTATTGGCTCCTTCTGCACAGTTTGCTTTTTAGTTATTGTTTTCTTTTCTTAATCTCAAAAAATCTATATGTATTACTTTTTTGTATTATGTGTTTTTTTCTTTTGAGCAACAAATAAAAACTAAAATAACTGACTAAAAGACTAAATTTCTTGGTTCTTTCCAGGAAAAGTACTAACTTTAGATTATCTGTCTTCTTTGTTTAATTTTATTGCTGAAATCAAAGTACAAAATAAAAACAAGGAAACAGCACCACCAAGTGACGATACAAGAGAACAGCAATCCATACAGACTGAACTCACTAAAGGAGAAATAAATACATGAACAAAGACATTTTAAATAATGTGGCAGAGGAGAGTCAGTCTAGTTAGAGATGTCTGAATTAATTATTTTATCTATGAAATGTATTAAGAGTTAAATTAAAGGTTGAATATGTAGAATATTTATTAAAAGATATATATATTTTTTTAAATAATACAGCCACGGGGCGTTTTGAGGGGTACAGAATGAAAGTATTGCTTTTCCATAAAAAAAAAAATTAGTCTGAATTAATATTTTTTTTTAAATTTTGACGTTTCGACAATGACGTTCTGTGTACACTGTACCAGCCAATTAGCGGCCGGAAGTGCGGGTTTCCAGGGTTGTCTGTTGTTCCGGTGCAGCTACTGTAGGCTGGCACTGGGTGAAATGGAGTTGTAAACAAGCAGAGCCGTGTTGGACTTACTAAAACCAGCGTTTTTTGCTCTCAAGTACAACTTTTCATCACAAAACTTCGAAGGTAAGACAGAATATCTGTTAGTAGCTGTAAATAAGTGGTTGTTTACCTTTGTATTCTTTGGCTGCTGGTTCACTGAGTTTGTGTCGGAGGGTAATAATAGTGGTACTGTTGAACTCGCCAGGGTCTTAGCTTTCATATGAGATGCTATTTGTTTGTGTACCATGAAGTATCAAAACGGTAGCAATGGAAATGTGGAGAGTGGGTTGACTTTCTGACGCTATTCGGCAACGGGTGTTTTATTTTGTGAAAATGACCGGAAGTGCGTTACTCGCTACGGCTAACTTGAGTGGCTCCGAATTCGCAGGAACAAAACTTTAAGCAGATGTTATTTGGACAGATTAGCATCACATTGTGAATCTAAAGGGCTACTTTCTCGCCTAAAAAGGTTAGACATGTGGATAAAGTTGTATATTTACAGAGTTAGAGCTTAAATAAAATCCGGCACCGGACCTGGCAACCCGACTGCTGGAATTACTTTTTGGTTGTTGCGACTACGATCTCGAGACATTAGATGGCGTTGTTCTGCTCATTCTACATATTCTACCTTTAATTTGCAGTGTGTTTCCAAAACTTCACATCCACAATAAAAGAAACACACTAAGAAGAAAAAAGCAACACACATGGCACACATCCTTCATAAAATACACAAAACCTACTACACAGCAGCATCCAGCAGTTAGATTCAATGTGAGAGAAGAAACAACGAAGCTCAGGAACATTGTTCCCCTGTGCAGCTCGGACCTGCTGTGTTAGCAGCTGGAGGCCGGATGGGGGCGCTGCAGCTCACTGAACAGCAGGCTGTACAGCAGCGTTTCAACATGCAACGTTGCATACAAGCAAGTGATTCAATCAAGTGATTAAAGTACCGGAATTAAAATGAACTGCAATGACTTAAGTGATTAACATCCAATCATACTTTTATACATGTGTATTAAAATGCTGAGCAGGTCCAGTTGAGGCAATGACAATGCAAGGAAAGCAAGGAAAATATGAGCTTTGACAGAGATCAGTATGAGCGAAGAATGAGAAATAAAACTTTAGATGTGAGCATACAAAGAGATGGTCTTCCTGTCTGAACTTTTACTAAACTTCATTTCTCTACTTCTGTTTTTCCTTCATACAGTCCTTATGAGCCAGAAGCTTTTAGCGTTCAGATTATCCAACTCTGCATAATTTACACCTAAATTAAATGTTAGTTATCTTTGATGGTTGCTTATACAGTTAAATCTGCTCTATATTCCAACACATGAAGGTATAATGTGTGTCCAGCCTCAGTCTGTGGATTTATCTGTCTGTTCCACTCTCACTTCTCAGACAAGAAACATCATAAATATTAAGTTTGCCTTTGATTTTACAGGAAATGTAGGCATCTAACATGCACTAAACATTTCTTCATGTGTGGTTAACACATGCAAACATTCTAGTGAGGAAGTTTCACTCTGCAAAGTCAAGTCAGATCTTTCTCTGCACATTATCAGCATCAGTCGTGTTGAAGTTCAGCAAACGATGAGATTTGGGTATAAAAATGAGATTAACTTTATTTTTGCTTCTGTAATTGTAGACATGACTATACTGAAGAAGGTTTATGTTGCTGAAGCAGAAGGAAGCACATCTCCCATCATACATGAGAATTATGTTTTCTGACTTTACGTCTTTTTGAAGGTTTGATGCTTCATGAACTAAGCAAGAAGAGGAGCTGTAAAAAAAAAAACCTTGAAGATGACAGAAAGTGGTTTGTGAAAGATGCTAATAAGATTGTTAATAAGATAGTTAAGTGTTGACAGGAAATTCAACAGGAAGAAGAAAGAGTGAGCTGAGGTCAGACAGAATCTATCTCTACATGACGGAAGAGCAGAAACTTCATCTGGAAACTCAAAATGAAAAAAATTAAACTGTCAGATGAAATAATTTAACTGTGTTCATCTTTCTACATTTGAAAAACTCTGAATCCTGAATCTGAATGCTGAAACCTGGTTGGGGATGTTTTCTTTAGTTTGTCTCTTTTTCTTCTTCACTTGGTGCCCCGATCAAGCAAGAGGTCATCAATCAATCAATCAATCTTTATTTATAAAGCACCGAATCACAACAAAGTCATGTGAAGGCTCTTTCCACATAGAGCAGGTCTAAACCGAACTCTTCAGGTTTCATTTAAAGAGACCCAACATTCCCACATGAGCAGCACTTGGTGACAGTGGAGAGAAAAAACTCATTTTAACAGGAAGAACCCTCAGAACCAGACTCAGAGTGGGAGAACATCTTTTAACAGGAAGAACCCTCAGAACCAGACTCAGAGTGGGAGAACATCTTTTAACAGGAAGAACCCTCAGAACCAGACTCAGAGTGGGAGAACATCTGCCTGGACCGGCTGGAGTAGAGAGAGAGAGAGGAAGGAGAGGAGAGAGACTGAGAGAGGAAGGAGAGGAGAGAGAGGAAGGAGAGGAGAGAGAAGCACATTGAAGGTCCAGGACTGGAATCTGTCATCCGGACGTCTCCAGGCCCAGATTACCTGTGAGACCAGAAAGCACAGACAACTCCGGGGAAGAAGTTTAGCTTATTGATGCATTAATAGAACATGAATGTTAATGGATATAGATGGATGGATAGAGAGAGAGAGAGGGAGGAGGAGAGAGGAGCCCAGTGCATCATGGGAGTCCCCCGGCAGTCTAAGCCTATAGCAGCATAAACTAGGAGCTGGAACCGGTCCCAACTATAAGCTTTATCACAAAGGAACGTTTGAAGCCTACTCTTAAACATAGAGAGGGTTCTGCCCCCCGGAACCAATCTGGTTCCACAGGAGAAGAACCTGAGAACTGAAGGCTCTGCCTCCTGTTCTACTTTTAGTGATACTAGGAACCACAAGTAGTCCTGCATGCTGGGAGCGCAGTGTTCTAGTAGGTTCATAAGGTTCTATGAGCTGGGAGCACAGTGTTCTAGTAGGATCATAAGGTTCTATGAGCTGGGAGCGCAGTGTTCTAGTAGGTTCATAAGGTTCTATAATCATTATTATTAGGGCCCGAGTGCTGACCAACATGAAGCCCTATTGTATCTGTAAACATGCATGGGGGGGCGAGGGCCCGTTCATCGCTGCTTGCAGCTTTAATTATTATTATTATCCACAAGTTGTTAATGTGGAAATAAATGAGTATGTTCCTCTGGTACTGAGGCAGCGGCTCAGCGCTCTCTGAACCTTTGTGTGTGGCTGCTGTGTATATAGATATGTGTGTGGCTGCTGTGTGTATAGATATGTGTGTGGATGTGTGTGTGGCTGCTGTGGGTATAGATATGTGTGTGGATGTGTGTGTGGTTGCTGTGTGTATCTGGAGTTTACCCTGAACAGTATGTAAGGGTTGAATGAATGATCTTTAATCTCCAAACTTCACATCATAATATTTGAGGCTTTTTTCTTATCTCAGGTCGTGTTATTCATTCTGATGAGATTTTAATTCTTGGTTATTTCAGTGTTTGTCTGAATAAGGCCGGTGATCTTCAGTGAAGCCTTACGGTTTATCCGTGAGTCGACTCGTTGCAGTGTTAACACCCCATATTTGGTTTTAATCTATAGTTTGATCTGTTTCTGATCTGACTGTGTCTCCCACCACATCCCCTGTCATGTACCAGTTAATTAGAGGAATCATCTCTGTTAATGTTGTTACAGACACGTTTACCATTCACCACTTTGTTCCTCTTACTAACAGAACAAGGTGTCCTGAAAGGCCTCGATACTAATAATGACTTCATTTAAAACATGTAAATGTTTCCTGATCTCCATGGTAACCAGATGAAATGTAATATTTAGAACAATAGTATTCCATTAGCTTTATTTAATATAAAAGTTCTAATGTAAGATCATGCCAAACTAGTTGATATGGTGTTAGGTAGGAAGGAAGGAAGGAAGGAAGGAAGGAAGGAAGGAAGGTGTTTTATTGACTATTTACTGTTTTTAAGCAACGTTCAATTATTTGGTACAAAGTTTTTATGGTTACACCACTTAGACATTTTTACCAAAATCCTCTAATATATTCTCTCTAAATGGATTAAAAGCAGAAATTTGATGCTGGGTCCACAAAAAAAGAATGTGTGAAGTTATTCATACGTTTATTTTCACATTTTAACCCTTTAAATTTAAACTAAACCACATGGACCATAAACACATCACTGACAGGAAGTGTAACCTCATTTCTTTAGCGTTATCTAAGTGAAGCTGTTGTCATGACAGCGATCAAACAGCACTGAGTCACCACCTCTGTGACTGTACTGCACTATAACACACTAAGAGTAAGAATTAAAAACACAAGAGACACTCACTTTCTAAATGATTTATTATTTTTGGTTGCAGGATTATTTCCTTCCAAAAAAAGCAAAGCTGTTCCTGAAACATGATCAGTTATCTATATTTATCTCATTTATATTGCAGTAAAAGCAGGAAGCAGTAAATGATCAGACATGATTCTGGCAGCTGTTTTTATTCCATGTCGACTTTGTTCAGGACTTCAAACCTGGGTTTGGGCGGGATGATGGAAGGACAGTTCAGACCCTGTGAGAGAGACAGGAAGAAAAGATTCATGAAATATAGTGTTACCTTCTAACAGTAGCTCACCCTGATGGACTTGTAAAGCATCCTGATAGCTGAGCCAACACATTTTAACACATAATTCTCACCTCACTGATAAGACGTTTGAGCCACCGAGCACCTAGATCCACACAGTATTGCTTATTGTCTGGAGTTATGATCCTAGAAACAGGAACCAGAAATGAAAGAATTAGACATTTGTTATGTTGCTGCTACACACAACACCTCATTAAATATTATTAAATTCAATTTGAATGAAGCTGAAGTTTCCTGAGTGTTGTTCTGGTATCATGAGGAACCTCTCAGCAGATCAGAGAGAGATGAATACAGATTTATTCACATTTAGATTCTTTAAAAACACGTTGTACTTACACAAAGGAGTGGAGCCTGCAGTCCGTTCTTGGCATCTGTTCGTAACACTCCTTGATGTTGCGAATTCTTGCATTGCTGCTGCTTGTGCAGCATTTTGGTTTCTTACGTTCTTCTAACAGAGAGAGAATCAGTGTTTTACTCATCAGCACAACAAGCATGACACACTGAGAGGTAGAGTCAAGGTTTCTGGCACAACTTCACCTACTTCTAAAGCTGCACCGAAAAGGAAACAAGTCTTAAAAATAGTGAAAGCTTCAGCAACACTTGTAGTTTACAACAATTTCATTATTAGACCAATGCATGCAGCTGCTTCCAGGCAGAAAAAGCATCTCCCAATTATACTCATAAATGTGATGGTGTGAAGCAGTAATGTAGGACTGTGTGATTTATTCCTGTTTGGAGTTTTTGTGCCTTCATTTGTTGCATTTAGCACAAAGTCATAATGACGTTACAGAGCAACAGTGTGAATAATATCACTCCATTACTCTGTATGTAAAACAATGCAGAAACTACAGATGAAGAAGTTTACCTTCTGATTCACAGAAGAGTGGCAAGACAGCCAGGATGAGCAGCCACATCCACACAGTCCTGCACATCTTCAAACGCTCGTGGACTCTGGATCTCAGCTGTAAACTGCTCCTGTGTTCACTTACTAACAACTCGCTCAAGTCTGATAATAAGTGAAGCAGAGAGGTGTGATCTTAAATACTGCTTCAAAAAAAGAGGAACTATAATTATCAAGTACCAAAGACTCACCCAGAGGTTGATGTCACTGATGCTATAGTTTCTCTGGTTTCCTGTTGCTTTCACACTTCATGATGCACATTATTCAGACTGACCTGATCTGAGCAGAGTTCTGCGGTTCGACACCTTCATCATGAGGAGCCAACTCCCTGATTTCTTGGAGCTGCTCACACCAAATCATTTAAACATAAATGAAAGAACAAAGTTATTTCCTCAATCTTTCTAAATATTACTGTGTCCTCAGACAGGTCAGATGGGAAAACGCTTTATATATAATAAAGATGGCACCAACCTTAAGAAGGGCATCAAGCTGAGGCTGCTTACAGGAAGAACATTGAGGATCCAGCAACCACCTCCAGGAATGAATCACTTCTTTGCTCGCTTTGAAACAGCAGAGAGTGATAACGGAGCAACGCCCCCACTGGATGCTGCTGACCCCCCTCTGACCTTACAGACTGGGGGGCAGAAGGCGGGAGGGGTTGGCAAAAGGCGGGAGGGGTTGGCAGAAGGCTGGGGCAGAAGGCTGGGGGCGGAAGGCTGGGGGGCAGAAGGATGGGGGGCAGAAGAATGGGGGTGCAGAAGGCGGGGGTGCAGAAGGCAGGGGGGGCAGGAGGCTGGGGGCAGAAGACTGGAGGCAGAAGGCGGGGGGGTGGGTGGGAGGGGGGCAGGTGGAATTCCAGGGAGAGTGATCAGACACCGCGCCAACCAGCTTGCAGAGGTATTCACAGACATTTGGAATCAGTCACTGTCCCAGGCCACTGTTCCCATTTGCCTCACGTCAGCCACAATCAGAGTAACATCACCTGTTTAAATGATTACACACCGGTAGCACTTACCCCCATCAGTACTAAATGTTTAGAGAAACTGGTCCTAAAACCTACCTGCCAGCCTTGACCAACACCAAAATGCCTACACAGCACACCGATCCACAGAGGATGCTATTGCCATTGCCCTCAACATAGCACTCACACACTTTGACCAGAAAGGGGCATATGTGAGAATGCTTTTTATTGATTACAGCTCAGCATTCAATACCATCTTCTCCAGCAAGCTGGTCACCACACTGCTCGGCCTGGGTCTCAATAGCACTCTGTGTAGGTGGATTAAAGACTTTCTTTCTCAACGCCCACAGACAGTCAGACATGGAACACTTTCTCTCTCCCAGTCTGACCCTCAGCACTGGGAAACCACAGGGTTGTGTTCTGAGTCCCATGCTTTATTCACTGTACACATTTAACTGCACTCCCACATACGCCACAAACACGATAATCAAATTTGCAGATGACACAACAGTGGTGAGACTGATTTCAAACAACAATGGAACACAATACAGAGAGGAGATAGACAGGTTGACAGACGGATGCATGGACAATAACCTCACACTGAACATTAAAAGGACAAATCATTATTGCATTTTAAATGAAGCTTCCTGATCTGACTATACTAGTGTCCATGTAGCTCAGACAGATAAACCAGGTGGGGGAGTTGCTTTATTTTCAAATTTAATCTCCAAACTTCACATCATAATATTTGAGGCTTTTTTCTTATCTCAGGTCGTGTTATTCATTCTGATGAGATTTTAATTCTTGGTTATTTCAGTGTTTGTCTGAATAAGGCCGGTGATCTTCAGTGAAGCCTTTCGGTTTATCTGTGAGTCGACTCGTTGTAGTGTTAACACCCCATATTTGGTTTTAATCTATACTTTGATCTGTTTCTGATCTGACTGTGTCTCCCACCACATCCCCTGTCATGTACCAGTTAATTAGAGGTATCATCTCTGTCCTTTTAATGTCGTCAAAGACACGTTTACCACTCACCACTTTGTTCCTCTTACTAACAGAACAAGGCGTCCTGAAAGGCCTCGATACTAATAATGACTTCATTTAAAACATGTAAATGTTTCCTGATCTCCATGATTCTCCAGGTTAAATGTAATATTTAGAACAATAGTATTCCATTAGCTTTATTTAATATAAAAGTTATAATGTAAGATCATGCCAAACTAGTTGATATGGTGTTTAATTGACTATTTACTGTTTAAGCAAGTTCAATTATTTGGTACAAAGTTTTTATGGTTACACCACTTAGACATTTTTACCATAATCCTCTAATATATTCTCTCTAAATGGATTAAAAGCAGAAATTTGATGCTGGGTCCACAAAAAAAGAATGTGTGAAGTTATTCATACGTTTATATTCACATTTTAACCCTTTAAATTTAAACTAAACCACATGGACCATAAACACATCACTGACAGGAAATGTAACCTCATTTCTTTAGCGTTATCTAAGTGAAGCTGTTACCATGACAGCAATCAAACAGCACTGAGTCACCACCTCTGTGACTGTACTGCACTATAACACACTAAGAGTAAGAATTAAAAACACAAGAGACACTCACTTTCTAAATGATTTATTATTTTTGGTTGCAGGATTATTAGCAAAGCTGTGCCTGAAACATGGTCAGTTATCTATATTTATCTATCTTTATATTGCAGTAAAAGCAGGAAGCAGTAAATGATCAAAAATGATTCTGGCAGCTGTTTTTATTCCATGTCGACTTTGTTCAGGACTTCAAATCTGCGTTTGGGTTAGGTCATGATGGCAGGACACTTCAGACCCTGTGAGAGAGACAGAAAGAAAAGATTCATGAAATATAGTGTTACCTTCTAACAGAAGCTCACCCTGATGGACTTGTAAAGCATCCTGATAGCTGAGCCAACACATTTTAACACATAATTCTCACCTCATTGATAAGACGTTGGAGCCACCGAGCTTCTGGCTTCACACAGTATTGCTTATCGTCTTGATTTATGATCCTAGAAACAGGAACCAGAAATGAAAGAATTAGACATTTGTTATGTTGCTGCTACACACAACACCTCATTAAATATTATTAAATTCAATTTGAATGAAGCCAAAGTTTCCTGAGTGTTGTTCTGGTATCATGAGGAACCTCTCAGCACATCAGAGAGAGATGAATACAGATTTATTCACATTTAGATTCTTTAAAAACATGTTGTACTTACACAAAGGCGTGGAAGTTGCAGTCCGTTCTTTTCTTCTGTTCGTAACACTCCTTGATGTTGCGAATGATTGCATTGCTGCTATCTCTGCAGCATTTTAGGTTCTTACGTTCTTCTAAAAGAGAGAATCAGTGTTTTATTCATCAGCACAACAAGCATGACACACTGAGAGGTAGAGTCGAGGTTTCTGGCACAACTTCACCTACTTCTAAAGCTGCACCGAAAAGGAAACAAGTCTTAAAAAGAGTGAAAGCTTCAGCAACACTTGTAGTTTACAACAATTTCATTATTAGACCAATGCATGCAGCTGCTTCCAGGCAGAAAAAGCATCTCCCAATTATACTCATAAATGTGATGGTGTGAAGCAGTAATGTAGGACTGTGTGATTTATTCCTGTTTGGAGTTTTTGTGCCTTCATTTGTTGCATTTAGCACAAAGTCATAATGATGTTACAGAGCAACAGTGTGAATAATATCACTCCATTACTCTGTATGTAAAACAATGCAGAAACTACAGATGAAGAAGTTTACCTTCTGATTCACAGAAGAGTGGCAAGACAGCCAGGACGAGCAGCCACATCCACACAGTCCTGCACATCTTCAAACGCTCGTGGACTCTGGATCTCAGCTGTAAACTGCTCCTGTGTTCACTTACTAACAACTCGCTCAAGTCTGATAATAAGTGAAGCAGAGAGGTGTGATCTTAAATACTGCTTCACAAAAAAGAGGAACTATAATTATCGAGTACCAATGACTCACCCAGAGGTTGATGTTGATAGTTTATCTGGTTTCCTGTTGCTTCCACACTTCATGATGCACATTATTCAGACTGACCTGCTCTGAGCAGAGTTCTGCGGTTTGACACCATTTAGACATAAATGAAAGAAAGGATAAAGTTGTTTCCACAATCTTTCTAAATATTACTGTGTCCTCAGACAGGTCAGATGTGAACATGCTTGATATATAATAGGTACATTTATTATTCCAATGTGTCACCATGGCAGAAACATTTTATCAGTAGAAGAAAAAGGTTGTTAAAAAAAAGATCATCATAGTGGTGATGATGATGATGATGATGATGATGGTGATGATGATGATGATGATGATGATGGTGGTGATGATGAAAACTGGATTGTATTGTGCACATTCCAAAGTTGTTGTTTTACTCGTCTCTGAGGTCGCCTGCTGAGTCTCTTTCAGGTACGAAGGCTCACCTCTTGGTTGAGGCTGACAGAAGTCATTCATTTGTCTTAATTCTAAGAACAATCATAAATAATTGTTAAGTATAAAAATGGCATGCTTAGTTTGATTAGACTTTTTGTTGTCTGATGTTTTTCTGATGTATTTGAGCTTGGTGTTTTCAGGACACAAGCTGAGGTTAAACACATCTGAATGATTTGTTTACAGTATGCATTGAATTGTCAATAAGATGTTAGGGTCAGGGATCTGAAACTGCTCTATAAAACCAGACCAATGCTTATAAGTCAAGAAGGCCTCCTCCAGAGAGAGTCCATCCAACACACACATTTCTGTTCCTGTGTGGTTGGCAGGTATTCCTGATGTGAAAGGCCTGACATGCTGCTCTAACCCATCCTGAACCGTTTGAAGCTAAAGTCAGATGTTACAGAACAGCCACCTTCCTGTTAAATCCACCCAGGTACGTTGTTTTGGTTATAATATGTAGAAACCTTTTCAATGCATAATTTACATATGCACACTCCATTGTCACTCTTATATATATACCGTCTATATATAGCCTGTGTGCATGTATGTGGAGAACGTTGCTGGTTCAGTGAAACAGCACTTCTTCCTGTTTGCTTCATTGACCGGTAGAGCAGCTGATATAAAACAGCAGATTAAGGCTGATCGCTGTGGACTCGTCGTAGTTTAGGTCTGTGGAAGTGGAAATTAAACAGAACTATGTGCACACATTGCTTTATTAATCTGAGTTTAGATCATTTCAATTTTTTAATCTCATAACTTTTTATCTCAGCAGTTGCAGCAAACATCCGCTGAACTTTTGAAGACACCATATGTCCACTTTACAGAAAGTCACATACAAAAGACATCAGACTGTAGACCACTTTATTTTATTTTATTTTTATTTTTGTTTTGATTTCACAGATGCACAATATAGAGAGAGCTGACTCATCATACCATGGTAAGATTAATATCCACCATCATACAGTTAATGTGAAGGAAAAACATTTATTGACCAAGTTAATCACTGCTGCATTTCCACAGTTACTAAAATACTTATCATTATACCTAACCAGCTCACAGTTAGGTCTCAGCTTTATCCTGTGTAGGGAAACTTGAGGATATATATATATATATATATAATACTGAGGGAAGTTTGCATGTTTAGTCGATCCGCAGACGATTAATCAGCAGCTATCTGATGATTAAATGATCTTTTTAGCCATTTTTCATGAATGATTCTGTACAGATGTCTTGGCCGCCTGAACAGCATCATAGTTTAACTTGTCATAATCATAACGGCCACTAGATGGTGCAAATGTAACCATAAGTCATTCTTCTGGCCTGAATTTGAAATAACTTCTCATTTTTCTACTTCCTACATTAATCGTACAGTTTTAAAGTCCATCCAATCTGTACATTAGAGAGCACGTGAGTTCATGTGAATCTGGATGTTTCGGACCTTCTGCCGGGAAGCTCGCTCGTCTCGTTCTGGACGATGGCTCGGATGTCGGTCCACAGAGACGGCACCACGCTGGCGACACGCTCCACCCCCGACAGCTGCACCCCGTCCACACCGCCTTCATTCAGCCAGAACACCAGAGCAGACTGACAGGACACAGAAACACAACAGCGCCCCCTTCTGGCTCAGATCAACTCCTTACTCATCATTACTTATTAACAGTTTGACCGTTACGTTCTCCAGAGTTGGTCAGCAGTGAAGAAACAGAGCTTTTCCACTAAACAGTTCTAGCTCTACTCGACTCGTTTCCATCAGGGATAGTACCTGGTACCTGCTGCTTTTTTGTAAGATCATGCCAAACTAGTTGACATGGTGTTAGGTAGGAAGGAAGGAAGGAAGGAAGGAAGGAAGGTGTTTTATTGACTATTTACTGTTTTTAAGCAACGTTCAATTATTTGGTACAAAGTTTTTATGGTTACACCACTTAGACATTTTTGCCATAATTGTCACACCGCGGTGAGGTTTGTCTTGTCCTGGGGTTTTTCGTCTCGTGACTTCCTGTTTTATTTTGAAAATTAACTCTCCTCTCGTTTCAGGTCACTTGCCCTTCCTCATGTGTCACCGGTCTGATTGTCTTCCCTGATTCCCGATTGTGTCCACCTGTTCCCCATTACCCCCTAACCCTAACCCCCCCCCCCCCCAACCCATTACCCTCATGTGTTTTATAGTCTGCGTCTTCCTTTGTCTTGTGCCAGAGTGTCTCGTTTCATCGTGCACCCCAGCCAGTCTCCTCAGCCCGTGTTTTCTCAGTCTTGTCATTGTCACGTAAGCCCTTGTTTTGCCTCCTTGCGAGCGATTTTTGGTTTGTAATTGTTTCATAGATTAAGAATAGAAGTCAGTGTAGTTTTGTAGAACCTCCTTGTTGAGTGATTTTCTGTTGTTTTAGTCCTTTAGTTTATTAGGCCTTTTTTCCTCCTCATTAGGAGTGGTTTTGTTTTTTCAGAAGAATTTCTCCCTGTTTCTTTTCGCCCTAGATTCCTGCCTTGATAGTTTTAGTTTTCCTAGCCTGTTATTTTGTCACCTTGTCAAGGAAGTTGGAGCCTATTAAAATCTGCCTCAGCCTTTGCATCTGAGTCCTCATTCTCGTCCAGGTTTGACAATAATCCTCTAATATATTCTCTCTAAATGGATTAAAAGCAGAAATTTGATGCTGGGTCCACAAAAAAAGAATGTGTGAAGTTATTCATACATTTATTTTCACATTTTAACCCTTTAAATTTAAACTAAACCACATGGACCATAACACATCACTGACAGGAAATGTAACCTCATTTCTTTAGTGTTATCTAAGTGAAGCTGTTACCATGACAGCGATCATCCAATGAACTCATTTTAAGGTATTTAGAAACAGCACTGAGTCACCACCTCTGTGACTGTACTGCACTATAACACACTAAGAGTAAGAATTAAAAACACAAGAGACACTCACTTTCTAAATGATTTATTATTTTTGGTTGCAGGATTATTTCCCTCCAAAAAAAGCAAAGCTGTGCCTGAAACATGTTCAGTTATCTATATTTATCTATCTTTATATTGCAGTAAAAGCAGGAAGCAGTAAATGATCAGAAATGATTCTGGCAGCTGTTTTTATTCCATGTCGACTTTGTTCAGGACTTCAATTCTGCGTTTGGGTTAGGTCATGATGGCAGGACACTCCACATTTCCCTGTGAGAGAGACAGAAAGAAAAGATTCATGAAATATAGTGTTACCTTCTAACAGTAGCTCACCCTGATGGACTTGTAAAGCATCCTGATAGCTGAGCCAACACATTTTAACACATAATTCTCACCTTTGTGATAAGACGTTGGAGCCACACAGCTTCTGGCTTCACACAGTATTGCTTATCGTCTGGAGTTACGACCCTAGAAACAGGAACCAGAAATGAAAGAATTAGACATTTGTTATGTTGCTGCTACACACAACACCTCATTAAATATTATTAAGTTTGAATGAAGCTGAAGTTTCCTGAGTGTTGTTCTGGTATCATGAGGAACCTCTCAGCAGATCAGAGAGAGATGAATACAGATTTATTCACATTTAGATTCTTTAAAAGCACGTTGTACTTACACAAAGGCGTGGAAGTTGCAGTCCGTTTTTGGCTTCTGTTCATAATAATCCTTGATGTTGTGAATTATTGCATTGCTGCTGCTTGTGCAGCATGGTAGGGTTGCTTCTAAAGCTTCACTGAAAAGGAAAAAAGTCTTAAAAAGAGTGAAAGCTTCAGCAACACTTGTAGTTTACAACTATTTCATTATTAGACCAATGTGGCTGCGAGCCGAAATACATTGGTCTATAATAATAAAGTTGTTCTATACTACACACTGAGAGGTTCACAGACCATATGATTGGTCCACAAATACTTCTTTATTCAGACAGACATCAGGCTGTGATGAAGTTTTAATTGAAGATTTCTACTTTTTTACTATCAGAACAAGGCGTCCTGAAAGGCCTCGATACTAATAATGACTTCATTTAAAACATGTAAATATTTCCTGATCTCCATGGTAACCAGATGAAATGTAATATTTAGAACAATAGTATTCCATTAGCTTTATTTAATATAAAAGTTATAATGTAAGATCATGCCAAACTAGTTGATATGGTGGTTACACCACTTAGACATTTTTGCCATAATCCTCTAATATCTTATTCCATGTCGACTTTGTTCAGGACTTCAAACCTGCGTTTGGGCGGGGTGAGGGCAGGACACTTCAGACCCTGTGAGAGAGACAGAAAGAAAAGATTCATGAAATATAGTGTTACCTTCTAACAGTAGCTCACCCTGATGGACTTGTAAAGCATCCTGATAGCTGAGCCAACACATTTTAACACATAATTCTCACATTTTTGATAAGACGTTGGAGCCACGGAGAGTCTGGATTCACACAGTATTGCTTATTGTCTTGAGTTATGATCCTAGAAACAGGAACCAGAAATGAAAGAATTAGACATTTGTTATGTTGCTGCTACACACAACACCTCATTAAATATTATTAAATTCAATTTGAATGAAGCCAAAGTTTCCTGAGTGTTGTTCTGGTATCATGAGGAACCTCTCAGCAGATCAGAGAGAGATGAATACAGATTTATTCACATTTAGATTCTTTAAAAACATGTTGTACTTACAGAAAGGCGTGGAACCTGCAGTCCGGTCGTGGGTTCTGTTCGTAACACTCCTTGATGTTGGGAATTCTTGCATTGCTGCTGCTTGTGCAGCATTTTAGGTTCTTACCTTTTAACAGAGAGAGAATCAGTGTTTTACTCATCAGCACAACAAGCATGACACACTGAGAGGTAGAGTCGAGGTTTCTGGCACAACTTCACCTACTTCTAAAGCTGCACCGAAAAGGAAACAAGTCTTAAAGAGTGAAAGCTTCAGCAACACTTGTAGTTTACAACAATTTCATTATTAGACCAATGCATGCAGCTGCTTCCAGGCAGAAAAAGCATCTCCCAATTATACTCATAAATGTGATGGTGTGAAGCAGTAATGTAGGACTGTGTGATTTATTCCTGTTTGGAGTTTTTGTGCCTTCATTTGTTGCATTTAGCACAAAGTCATAATGACGTTACAGAGCAACAGTGTGAATAATATCACTCCATTACTCTGTATGTAAAACAATGCAGAAACTACAGATGAAGAAGTTTACCTTGTGATTCACAGAAGAGTGACAAGACAGCCAGGATGAGCAGCCACATCCACACAGTCCTGCACATCTTCAAACGCTCGTGGACTCTGGATCTCAGCTGTAAACTGCTCCTGTGTTCACTTACTAACAACTCGCTCAAGTCTGATAATAAGTGAAGCAGAGAGGTGTGATCTTAAATACTGCTTCACAAAAAAGAGAAACTATAATTATCAAGTACCAAAGACTCACCCAGAGGTTGATGTTGATAGTTTATCTGGTTTCCTGTTGCTTCCACACTTCATGATGCACATTATTCAGACTGACCTGCTCACAGCAGAGTTCTGCGGTTTGACGCCTTCATCATGAGGAGCCAACTCCCTGATTTCTTGGAGCTGCTCGCACCAAATCATTTAGACATAAATGAAAGAACAAAGTTGTTTCCTCAATCTTTCTAAATATTACTGTTTCCTCAGACAGGTCAGATGTGAACATGCTTTATATATAATAGGTACACTTATTATTCCAATGTGTCAACATGGCAGAAACTTTTTATCAGTAGAAGAAAAAGGTTGTTAAAAAAAAAGATCGTCATGGTGGTGATGATGATGATGGTGATGAAGATGAAGATGATGATGAAAACTGGATGGTATTGTGCACATTCCAAAGTTGTTGTTTTACTCGTCTCTGAGGTCGCCTGCTGAGTCTCTTTCAGGGTCGAAGGCTCACCTCTTGGTTGAGGCTGACAGAAGTCATTCATTTGTTTTAATTCTAAGAACAATCATAAATAATTGTTAAGTATAAAAATGGCATGCTTAGTTTGATTAGACTTTTTGTTGTCTGATGTTTTTCTGATGTATTTGAGCTTGGTGTTTTCAGGACACAAGCTGAGGTTAAACACATCTGAATGATTTGTTTACAGTATGCATTGAATTGTCTGTAAGATGTTAGGGTCAGGGATCTGAAACTGCTCTATAAAACCAGACCAATGCTTATCAGTCAAGAAGGCCTCCTCCAGAGAGAGTCCATCCAACACACACATTTCTGTTCCTGTGTGGTTGGCAGGTGTTGGAATTATTGTATATAAGTTATCTCATATTTACCCTTTCTATAATCATTAACCTTTATAGTCTACAAGCATGCTGTTTTAAAGTTGTTTTTCAGGACCTGTGACCCTGCTCAGGACGTCTTTGAAGTGTGTGTGTCCACCTGTGACCGATCAGTGACCGATTTGTGACCCCCACCCTTTAGAGCAGTAATGACTATGTAAATTAGGGAAATCCTGAAGCCAATAAAAAGAAAGGGTTCGGCAAGGTTTGCTCAGAGCGGGTTGGAGATTGTAACTGAGCTGATCTCTGTCCGTTCTCCTTGCAAGTAGAAGCTCTAATCCTGTTGTCTTGTCTTCCTTTGTTTGATATTTTAAGTGTTTTAGGTTGCCTGAACCTGACAGCAGGTATTCCTGATGTGAAAGGCCTGACATGCTGCTCTAAGTCATCCTGAACCGTTTGAAGCTTAAGTCAGATGTTACAGAACAGCCACCTTCCTGTTAAATCCACCCAGGTACGTTGTTTTGGTTATAATATGTAGAAACCTTTTCAATGCATAATTTACATTGTCACCCTTATATATATACCGTCTATATATAGCCTGTGTGCATGTATGTGGAGAACGTTGCTGGTTCAGTGAAACAGCACTTCTTCCTGTTTGCTTCATTGACCGGTAGAGCAGCTGATATAAAACAGCAGATTAAGGCTGATAGCTGTGGACTCGTCGTAGTTTAGGTCTGTGGAAGTGGAAATTAAACAGAGCTATGTGCACACATTGCTTTATTAATCTGAGTTTAGATCATTTTCCATTTTTTAATCTCATAACTTTTTATCTCAGCAGTTGCAGCAAACATCCGCTGAACTTTTGAAGATACCATATGTCCACTTTACAGAAAGTCACATACAAAAGACATCAGACTGTAGACCACTTTATTTTATTTTATTTTTATTTTTGTTTTGATTTCACAGATGCACAATATAGAGAGAGCTGACTCATCATACCATGGTAAGATTAATATCCACCATCATACAGTTAATGTGAAGGAAAAACATTTATTGACCAAGTTAATCACTGCTGCATTTCCACAGTTACTAAAATACTTATCATTATACCTAACCAGCTCACAGTTAGGTCTCAGCTTTATCCTGTGTAGGGAAATTTGAGGATATATATATATATAATACTGAGGGAAGTTTGCATGGTTAGTCGATCCGCAGACGATTAATCAGCAGCTATCTGTTGATTAAATGATCTTTTTAGCCATTTTTCATGAATGATTCTGTACAGATGTCTTGGCCGCCTGAACAGCATCATAGTTTAACTTGTCATAATCATAACGGCCACTAGATGGTGCAAATGTAACCATAAGTTATTCTTCTGGCCTGAATTTGAAATAACTTCTCATTTTTCTACTTCCTACATTAATCGTACAGTTTTAAAGTCCATCCAATCTGTACATTAGAGAGCACGTGAGTTCATGTGAATCTGGATGTTTCGGACCTCCTGCCGGGAAGCTCGCTCGTCTCGTTCTGGACGATGGCTCGGATGTCGGTCCACAGAGACGGCACCACGCTGGCGACACGCTCCACCCCCGACAGCTGCACCCCGTCCACACCGCCTTCATTCAGCCAGAACACCAGAGCCGACTGACAGGACACAGAAACACAACAGCGCCCCCTTCTGGCTCAGATCAACTCCTTACTCATCATTACTTATTAACAGGTTGACCGTTACATTCTCCAGAGTTGGTCAGCAGTGAAGAAACGGAGCTTTTCCACTAAACAGTTCTAGCTCTACTCGACTCGTCTCCATCAGGGATAGCACCTGGTACCTGCTGCTTTTATGTAAGATCATGCCAAACTAGTTGACATGGTGTTAGGTAGGAAGGAAGGAAGGAAGGAAGGTGTTTTATTGACTATTTACTGTTTTTAAGCAACGTTCAACTATTTTGGTACAAAGTTTTTATGGTTACACCACTTAGACATTTTTGCCATAATTGTCACACTGCGGTGAGGTTTGTCTTGTCCTGGGGTTTTTCGTCTCGTGACTTCCTGTTTTATTTTGAAAATTAACTCTCCTCTCGTTTCAGGACACTTGCCCTTCCTCATGTGTCACCGGTCTGATTGTCTTCCCTGATTCCCGATTTTGTCCACCTGTTCCCCATTACCCCCTAACCCTAACCCCGCCGCCCCCAACCCATTACCCTCATGTGTTTTATAGTCTGCGTCTTCCTTTGTCTTGTGCCAGAGTGTCTCGTTTCATCGTGCACCCCAGCCAGTCTCCTCAGCCCGTGGTTTCTCAGTCTTGTCATTGTCACGTAAGCCTTTGTTTTGCCTCCTTGCGAGCAATTTTTTGTTTGTAATTGTTTCATAGATTAACCTTCCTGTCGTGCTCCCGGGTCAAATTGACCAGTCTTTTTTGACTGTTCCTTCCTTCCTTCCTTCATTCCTCTCTCATTCTCTCTTTCTTTCCTTCTTCTCTCTTTCCTACCGTCTTTCCTTCCTCCATCTCCCTTTCTTCCTTCCTTCCTCCCTCCCTCCCTCCTACCTTCCTTCCTTACTTACTTCTTTTCTCCATCCTTCCTTCCTCCCTTCCTTATTTCCTTTCCTCCCTTCCTTCCATCCCTCCTCCATCCCCCTTTCTTCCTTCTGTCGTTCCTTCCTTTCTCTCTCCGTCCTTCCTTCCTTCCTTCCTTCCTTCCTCCCTGCCTTCTTTCCTTTACTCCCTTCCTCCCTTCTCTTCCTTGACTTGAACACAACAGGAGGGTTAAGAATAGAAGTCAGTGTAGTTTTGTAGAACCTCCTTGTTGAGTGATTTTCTGTTGTTTTAGTCCTTTAGTTTATTAGGCCTTTTTTCCTCCTCATTAGGAGTGGTTTTGTTTTTTCAGAAGAATTTCTCCCTGTTTATTTTCGCCCTAGATTTCTGCCTTGATAGTTTTAGTTTTCCTAGCCTGTTATTTTGTCACCTTGTCAAGGAAGTTGGAGCCTATTAAAATCTGCCTCAGCCTTTGCATCTGAGTCCTCATTCTCGTCCAGGTTTGACAATAATCCTATAATATATTCTCTCTAAATGGATTAAAAGCAGAAATTTGATGCTGGGTCCACAAAAAAAGAATGTGTGAAGTTATTCATACGTTTATATTCACATTTTAACCCTTTAAATTTAAACTAAACCACATGGACCATAAACACATCACTGACAGGAAATGTAACCTCATTTCTTTAGTGTTATCTAAGTGAAGCTGTTATCATGACAGCAATCAAACAGCACTGAGTCACCACCTCTGTGACTGTACTGCACTATAACACACTAAGAGTAAGAATTAAAGACACAAGAGACACTCACTTTCTAAATGATTTATTATTTTTGGTTGCAGGATTATTTCCCTCCAAAAAAAGCAAAGCTGTGCCTGAAACATGTTCAGTTATCTATATTTATCTATCTTTATATTGCAGTAAAAGCAGGAAGCAGTAAATGATCAGACATGATTCTGGCAGCTGTTTTTATTCCATGTCGACTTTGTTCAGGACTTCAAATCTGCGTTTGGGTTAGGTTATAATGGGAGGACACATTCCCTGTGAGAGAGACAGAAAGAAAAGATTCATGAAATATAGTGTTACCTTCTAACAGTAGCTCACCCTGATGGACTTGTAAAACATCCTGATAGCTGAGCCAACACATTTTAACACATAATTCTCACCTCCTCTATACGACGTTGGAGCCACGGAGTATCTGGCTTCACACAGTATTGCTTATCGTCTGGAGTTATGATCCTAGAAACAGGAACCAGAAATGAAAGAATTAGACATTTGTTATGTTGCTGCTACACACAACACCTCATTAAATATTATTAAATTCAATTTGAATGAAGCCAAAGTTTCCTGAGTGTTGTTCTGGTATCATGAGGAACCTCTCAGCAGAGCAGAGAGAGATGAATACAGATTTATTCACATTTAGATTCTTTAAAAACACGTTGTACTTACACAAAGGCGTGGAAGTTGCAGTCCGTTTTTGGCTTCTGTTCATAATAATCCTTGATGTTGTGAATTATTGCATCGCTGCTGCTTGTGCAGCATGGTAGGGTTGCTTCTAAAGCTTCACTGAAAAGGAAACAAGTCTTAAAAAGAGTGAAAGCTTCAGCAACACTTGTAGTTTACAACAATTTCATTATGAGACCAATGTGGCTGCGAGCTGAATCACATTGGTCTATAATAATAAAGTTGTTCTATACTACACACTGAGAGGTTCCCAGACCATATGATTGGTCCTCAAATACTTCTTTATTCAGACAGACATCAGGCTGTGATGAAGTTTTAATTGAAGACTTCTACTTTTTTACTATCAGAACAAGGCGTCCTGAAAGGCCTCGATACTAATAATGACTTCATTTAAAACATGTAAATGTTTCCTGGTCTCCATGGTAACCAGATGAAATGTAATATTTAGAACAATAGTATTCCATTAGCTTTATTTAATATAAAAGTTATAATGTAAGATCATGCCACACTAGTTGATATGGTGTTAGGTAGGAAGGAAGGAAGGAAGGAAGGAAGGAAGGAAGGATGTAAGATCATGCCAAACTAGTTGATATGGTGTTATATTGACTATTTACTGTTTAAGCAACGTTCAATTATTTGGTACAAAGTTTTTATGGTTACACCACTTAGACATTTTTGCCATAATCCTCTAATATCTTATTCCATGTCGACTTTGTTCAGGACTTCAAACCTGCGTTTGGGCGGGGTGATGGCAGGACACTTCAGACCCTGTGAGAGAGACAGAAAGAAAAGATTCATGAAATATAGTGTTACCTTCTAACAGTAGCTCACCCTGATGGACTTGTAAAGCATCCTGATAGCTGAGCCAACACATTTTAACACATGATTCTCACCTCATTGATACGACGTTGGAGCCACCGAGCATCTGGCTTCACACAGTATTCCTTACCGTCTTGATTTATGACCCTAGAAACAGAAACCAGAAATGAAAGAATTAGACATTTGTTATGTTGCTGCTACACACAACACCTCATTAAATATTATTAAGTTTGAATGAAGCTGAAGTTTCCTGAGTGTTGTTCTGGTATCATGAGGAACCTCTCAGCAGATCAGAGAGAGATGAATACAGATTTATTCACATTTAGATTCTTTAAAAACACGTTGTACTTACAGAAAGGAGTGGAAGTTGCAGTTCGCTCGTGGGTTCTGTTCATAACATTTCTTGATGTTGGGAATTATTGCATTGCTGCTGCGTGTGCAGCATGGTGGGATTATTCCAAAAGCTGCACCGAAAAGGAAACAAGTCTTAAAAAGAGTGAAAGCTTCAGCAACACTTGTAGTTTACAACTATTTCATTATTAGACCAATGCATGCAGCTGCTTCCAGGCAGAAAAAGCATCTCCCAATTATACTCATAAATGTGATGGTGTGAAGCAGTAATGTAGGACTGTGTGATTTATTCCTGTTTGTAGTTTTTGTGCCTTCATTTGTTGCATTTAGCACAAAGTCATAATGACGTTACAGAGCAACAGTGTGAATAATATCACTCCATTACTCTGTATGTAAAACAATGCAGAAACTACAGATGAAGAAGTTTACCTTGTGATTCAAAGAAGAGTGGCAAGACAGCCAGGATGAGCAGCCACATCCACACAATCCTGCACATCTTCAAACGCTCGTGGACTCTGGATCTCAGCTGTAAACTGCTCCTGTGTTCACTTACTAACAACTCGCTCAAGTCTGATAATAAGTGAAGCAGAGAGGTGTGATCTTAAATACTGCTTCACAAAAAAGAGAAACTATAATTATCAAGTACCAAAGACTCACCCAGAGGTTGATGTTGATAGTTTATCTGGTTTCCTGTTGCTTCCACACTTCATGATGCACATTATTCAGACTGACCTGCTCACAGCAGAGTTCTGCGGTTCGACACCATTTAAACATAAATGAAAGAACAAAGTTGTTTCCTCAATCTTTCTAAATATTACTGTGTCCTCAGACAGGTCAGATGTGAACGTGCTTTATATATAATAGGTACATTTATTATTCCAATGTGTTAACATGGCAGAAACTTTTTATCAGTAGAAGAAAAAGGTTGTTAAAAAAAAAAAATCCTCATGGTGGTGATGATGGTGATGATGATGATGATGAAGATGATGATGATGATGAAAACTGGATTGTATTGTGCACATTCCAAAGTTGTTGTTTTACTCGTCTCTGAGGTCGCCTGCTGAGTCTCTTTCAGGTACGAAGGCTCACCTCTTGGTTGAGGCTGACAGAAGTCATTCATTTGTCTTAATTCTAAGAACAATCATAAATAATTGTTAAGTATAAAAATGGCATGCTTAGTTTGATTAGACTTTTTGTAGTCTGATGTTTTTCTGATGTATTTGAGCTTGGTGTTTTCAGGACACAAGCTGAGGTTAAACACATCTGAATGATTTGTTTACAGTATGCATTGAATTGTCTATAAGATGTTAGGGTCAGGGATCTGAAACTGCTCTATAAAACCAGACCAATGCTTATCAGTCAAGAAGGCCTCCTCCAGAGAGAGTCCATCCAACACACACATTTCTGTTCCTGTGTGGTTGGCAGGTGTTGGAATTATTGTATATAAGTTATCTCATATTTACCCTTTCTATAATCATTAACCTTTATAGTCTACAAGCATGCTGTTTTAAAGTTGTTTTTCAGGACCTGTGACCCTGCTCAGGACGTCTTTGAAGTGTGTGTGTCCACCTGTGACCGATCAGTGACCGATTTGTGACCCCCACCCTTTAGAGCAGTAATGACTATGTAAATTAGGGAAATCCTGAAGCCAATAAAAAGAAAGGGTTCGGCAAGGTTTGCTCAGAGCGGGTTGGAGATTGTAACTGAGCTGATCTCTGTTCGTTCTCCTTGCAAATAGAAACTCTAATCCTGTTGTCTTGTCTTCCTTTGTTTGATATTTTAAGTGTTTTAGGTTGCCTGAACCTGACAGCAGGTATTCCTGATGTGAAAGGCCTTACATGCTGCTCTAACCCATCCTGAACCGTTTGAAGCTTAAGTCAGATGTTACAGAACAGCCACCTTCCTGTTAAATCCACCCAGGTACGTTGTTTTGGTTATAATATGTAGAAACCTTTTCAATGCATAATTTACATTGTCACTCTTATATATATACCGTCTATATATAGCCTGTGTGCATGTATGTGGAGAACGTTGCTGGTTCAGTGAAACAGCACTTCTTCCTGTTTGCTTCATTGACCGGTAGAGCAGCTGATATAAAACAGCAGATTAAGGCTGATCGCTGTGGACTCGTCGTAGTTTAGGTCTGTGGAAGTGGAAATTAAACAGAACTATGTGCACACATTGCTTTATTAATCTAAGTTTAGATCATTTCAATTTTTTAATCTCATAACTTTTTATCTCAGCAGTTGCAGCAAACATCCGCTGAACTTTTGAAGATACCATATGTCCACTTTACAGAAAGTCACATACAAAAGACATCAGACTGTAGACCACTTTATTTTATTTTATTTTTATTTTTGTTTTGATTTCACAGATGCACAATATAGAGAGAGCTGACTCATCATACCATGGTAAGATTAATATCCACCATCATACAGTTGATGTGAAGGAAAAACATTTATTGACCAAGTTAATCACTGCTGCATTTCCACAGTTACTAAAATACTTATCATTAAACCTAACCAGCTCACAGTTAGGCCTCAGCTTTATCCTGTGTAGGGAAACTTGAGGATATATATATATATATAATACTGAGGGAAGTTTGCATGGTTAGTCAATCCGCAGACGATTAATCAGCAGCTATCTGATGATTAAATGATCTTTTTAGCCATTTTTCATGAATGATTCTGTACAGATGTCTTGGCCGCCTGAACAGCATCATAGTTTAACTTGTCATAATCATAACGGCCACTAGATGGTGCAAATGTAACCATAAGTCATTTTTCTGGCCTGAATTTGAAATAACTTCTCATTTTTCTACTTCCTACATTAATCGTACAGTTTTAAAGTCCATCCAATCTGTACATTAGAGAGCACGTGAGTTCATGTGAATCGGGATGTTTCGGACCTTCTGCCGGGAAGCTCGCTCGTCTCGTTCTGGACGATGGCTCGGATGTCGGTCCACAGAGACGGCACCACGCTGGCGACACGCTCCACCCCCGACAGCTGCACCCCGTCCACACCGCCTTCATTCAGCCAGAACACCAGAGCAGACTGACAGGACACAGAAACACAACAGCGCCCCCTTCTGGCTCAGATCAACTCCTTACTCATCATTACTTATTAACAGTTTGACAGTTACATTCTCCAGAGTTGGTCAGCAGTGAAGAAACGGAGCTTTTCCACTAAACAGTTCTAGCTCTACTCGACTCGTTTTCATCAGGGATAGTACCTGCTGCTTTTTTGTAAGATCATGCCAAACTAGTTGATATGGTGTTAGGTAGGAAGGAAGGAAGGAAGGAAGGAAGGAAGGAAGGTGTTTTATTGACTATTTACTGTTTTTAAGCAACGTTCAATTATTTGGTACAAAGTTTTTATGGTTACACCACTTAGACATTTTTACCATAATCCTGTAATATATTTTTCATATATCATGACAGCGATCAAACAGCACTGAGTCACCTCCTCTGTGACTGTACTGCACTATAACACACTAAGAGTAAGAATTAAAATCACAAGAGACACTCACTTTCTAAATGATTTATTATTTTGGTTGCAGGATTATTAGCAAAGCTGTGCCTGAAACATGTTCAGTTATCTATATTTATCTATCTTTATATTGCAGTAAAAGCAGGAAGCAGTAAATGATCAGACATGATTCTGGCAGCTGTTTTTATTCCATGTCGACTTTGTTCAGGACTTCAAATCTGCGTTTGGGTTAGGTCATGATGGGAGGACACATTCCCTGTGAGAGAGACAGAAATATAGTATTACCTTAGTAACAGTAGCTCACCCTGATGGACTTGTAAAGCATCCTGATAGCTGAGCCAACACATTTTTACACATAATTCTCACCTCATTGATACGACGTTTGAGCCACCGAGCATCTGGCTTCACACAGTATTTCTTATCGTCTTCTGTTATGATCCTAGAAACAGGAACCAGAAATGAAAGAATTAGACATTTGTTATGTTGCTGCTACACACAACACCTCATTAAATATTATTAAATTTGAATGAAGTCGAAGTTTCCTGAGTGTTGTTCTGGTATCATGAGGAACCTCTCAGCAGATCAGAGAGAGATGAATACAGATTTATTCACATTTAGATTCTTTAAAAACACGTTGTAC
Organism: Scomber japonicus; assembly: GCF_027409825.1. Classification (NCBI taxonomy): domain Eukaryota; kingdom Metazoa; phylum Chordata; class Actinopteri; order Scombriformes; family Scombridae; genus Scomber; species Scomber japonicus. The sequence continues at coordinate 1,169,732 of NC_070593.1, forward strand.
TTACACAAAGGCGTGGAACCTGCAGTCCTTTCGTGGCTTCTGTTCATAATAATCCTTGATGTTGTGAATTATTGCATCGCTGCTGCTTGTGCAGCATGGTAGGGTTGCTTCTAAAGCTTCACTGAAAAGGAAAAAAGTCTTAAAAAGAGTGAAAGCTTCAGCAACACTTGTAGTTTACAACTATTTCATTATGAGACCAATGTGGCTGCGAGCCGAATCACATTGGTCTATAATAATAAAGTTGTTCTATACTACACACTGAGAGGTTCCCAGGCCATATGATTGGTCCACAAATACTTCTTTATTCAGACAGACATCAGGCTGTAATGAAGTTTTAATTGAAGACTTCTACTTTTTTACTAACAGAACATGGCGTCCTGAAAGGCCTCGATACTAATAATGACTTCATTTAAAACATGTAAATGTTTCCTGATCTCCATGGTAACCAGATGAAATGTAATATTTAGAACAATAGTATTCCATTAGCTTTATTTAATATAAAAGTTATAATGTAAGATCATGCCAAACTAGTTGATATGGTGTTAGGTAGGAAGGAAGGAAGGAAGGAAGGAAGGAAGGAAGGTGTTTTATTGACTATTTACTGTTTTTAAGCAACGTTCAATTATTTGGTACAAAGTTTTTATGGTTACACCACTTAGACATTTTTGCCATAATCCTCTAATATATTATTCCATGTCGACTTTGTTCAGGACTTCAAACCTGCGTTTGGGCGGGGTGATGGGAGGACACTTCAGACCCTGTGAGAGAGACAGAAAGAAAAGATTCATGAAATATAGTGTTACCTTCTAACAGTAGCTCACCCTGATGGACTTGTAAAGCATCCTGATAGCTGAGCCAACACATTTTAACACATAATTCTCACCTCATTGATACGACGTTGGAGCCACCGAGCATCTGGCTTCACACAGTATTCCTTATTGTCTTGATTTATGACCCTAGAAACAGGAACCAGAAATGAAAGAATTAGACATTTGTTATGTTGCTGCTACACACAACACCTCATTAAATATTATTAAATTCAATTTGAATGAAGCCAAAGTTTCCTGAGTGTTGTTCTGGTATCATGAGGAACCTCTCAGCAGATCAGAGAGAGATGAATACAGATTTATTCACATTTAGATTCTTTAAAAACACGTTGTACTTACACAAAGGAGTGGAGGTTGCAGTTCGCTCGTGGGTTCTGTTCGTAACACTCCTTGATGTTGGAAATTATTGCATAGCTGCTGCTTGTGCAGCATGGTAGGATCCAACCTAGTCTCACAGAGAGAATCAGTGTTTTATTCATCAGCACAACAAGCATGACATACTGAGAGGTAGAGTCGAGGTTTCAGGCACGACTTCACCTACTTCTAAAGCTGCACCGAAAAGTCTTAAAAAGAGTGAAAGCTTCAGCAACACTTGTAGTTTACAACAATTTCATTATTAGACCAATGCATGCAGCTGCTTCCAGGCAGAAAAAGCATCTCTCAATTATTCTCATAAATGTGATGGTGTGAAGCAGTAATGTAGGACTGTGTGATTTATTCCTGTTTGGAGTTTTTGTGCCTTCATTTGTTGCATTTAGCACAAAGTCATAATGACGTTACAGAGCAACAGTGTGAATAATATCACTCCATTACTCTGTATGTAAAACAATGCAGAAACTACAGATGAAGAAGTTTACCTTGTGATTCAAAGAAGAGTGGCAAGACAGCCAGGATGAGCAGCCACATCCACACAGTCCTGCACATCTTCAAACGCTCGTGGACTCTGGATCTCAGCTGTAAACTGCTCCTGTGTTCACTTACTAACAACTCGCTCAAGTCTGATAATAAGTGAAGCAGAGAGGTGTGATCTTAAATACTGCTTCATAAAAAAGAGAAACTATAATTATCAAGTACCAAAGACTCACCCAGAGGTTGATGCTATAGTTTCTCTGGTTTCCTGTTGCTTCCACACTTCATGATGCACATCAGACTGACCTGCTCTGAACAGAGTTCTGCGGTTCGACACCATTTAGACATAAATGAAAGAAAGGATAAAGTTGTTTCCTCAATCTTTCTAAATATTACTGTGTCCTCAGACAGGTCAGATGTGAACATGCTTTATATATAATAGGTACATTTATTATTCCAATGTGTCAACATGGCAGAAACATTTTATCAGTAGAAGAAAAAGGTTGTTAAAAAAAAGATCATCATGGTGATGATGATGATGAAGATGATGAAGATGGTGATGATGATGATGAAAACTGGATTGTATTGTGCACATTCCAAAGTTGTTGTTTTACTCGTATCTGAGGTCGCCTGCTGAGTCTCTTTCAGGTACGAAGGCTCACCTCTTGGTTGAGGCTGACAGAAGTCATTCATTTGTCTTAATTCTAAGAACAATCATAAATAATTGTTAAGTATAAAAATGGCATGCTTAGTTTGATTAGACTTTTTGTTGTCTGATGTTTTTCTGATGTATTTGAGCTTGGTGTTTTCAGGACACAAGCTGAGGTTAAACACATCTGAATGATTTGTTTACAGTATGCATTGAATTGTCTATAAGATGTTAGGGTCAGGGATCTGAAACTGCTCTATGAAACCAGACCAATGCTTATCAGTCAAGAAGGCCTCCTCCAGAGAGAGTCCATCCAACACACACATTTCTGTTCCTGTGTGGTTGGCAGGTGTTGGAATTATTGTATATAAGTTATCTCATATTTACCCTTTCTATAATCATTAACCTTTATAGTCTACAAGCATGCTGTTTTAAAGTTGTTTTTCAGGACCTGTGACCCTGCTCAGGACGTCTTTGAAGTGTGTGTGTCCACCTGCGACCGATCAGTGACCGATTTGTGACCCCCACCCTTTAGAGCAGTAATGACTATGTAAATTAGGGAAATCCTGAAGCCAACAAAAAGAAAGGGTTCGGCAAGGTTTGCTCAGAGCGGGTTGGAGATTGTAACTGAGCTGATCTCTGTCCGTTCTCCTTCCAAGTAGAAACTCTAATCCTGTTGTCTTGTCTTCCTTTGTTTGATATTTTAAGTGTTTTAGGTTGCCTGAAACTGACAGCAGGTATTCCTGATGTGAAAGGCCTGACATGCTGCTCTAACCCATCCTGAACCGTTTGAAGCTTAAGTCAGATGTTACAGAACAGCCACCTTCCTGTTAAATCCACCCAGGTACGTTGTTTTGGTTATAATATGTAGAAACCTTTTCAATGCATAATTTACATATGCACACTCCATTGTCACACTTATATATATACCGTCTATATATAGCCTGTGTGCATGTATGTGGAGAACGTTGCTGGTTCAGTGGAACAGCACTTCTTCCTGTTTGCTTCATTGACCAGTAGAGCAGCTGATATAAAACAGCAGATTAAGGCTGATCGCTGTGGACTCGTCGTAGTTTTGGGTCTGTGGAAGTGGAAATTAAACAGAACTATGTGCACACATTGCTTTATTAATCTGAGTTTAGATCATTTCAATTCTTTAATCTCATAACTTTTTATCTCAGCAGTTGCAGCAAACATCCGCTGAACTTTTGAAGATACCATATGTCCACTTTACAGAAAGTCACATACAAAAGACATCAGACTGTAGACCACTTTATTTTATTTTATTTTATTTTTATTTTTGTTTTGATTTCACAGATGCACAATATAGAGAGAGCTGACTCATCATACCATGGTAAGATTAATATCCACCATCATACAGTTAATGTGAAGGAAAAACATTTATTGACCAAGTTAATCACTGCTGCATTTCCACAGTTACTAAAATACTTATCATTAAACCTAACCAGCTCACAGTTAGGTCTCAGCTTTATCCTGTGTAGGGAAACTTGAGGAGCGCGGCCTGTCCGGGGCCGAGCCGCAGCTTTGTCAGGTCCACGCTGCTTTCTGTGGGCAGGGCGCTGCTTTTGGTGCTGGCGGCCACCGACGCCTGCCGGGGCAGCGTGGCATCCCTCAGCTCCAGCAGCGCCGCCTCTTCTGCCCAGTTAAAGGCGGCCACGTAACGCTCGCTCTGATCCCAGACACGCAGGTACGCCAGAGAGGATGACGAGTTGAAGAGGACCACGAAGTCTCCGAACAGCAGCGAGCGCTCTTTACCCCGCAGCTCGCTCACACTCTGGAAAAATCTGTGACAGGACAGACGCTGCTCCAGCTCCTCCTGCTGGGAGAGCAGATCAAAATCAACACTAATATTACTACTGCTGGGTCTACAGTACAAATACTAACACAGTAGTCCCTAACCTCCTGCTGGGAGAGCAGATCAATATCAACACTATACACTATATACTCATAGTATTGTCTTTTATTTCCCCTCTGGTCATTTGTCGCCTGCTCTGATGTTGTTGTGTGGGAGAAAAAGAAGATAGGAAGGAAAGAAGGAAGGAAGGAAGGAAGGAAAACAAGATAGGAAAGAAGGAAGGAAAGTGGGCCGTATGAGACACCTCGACGGGCCGGTTTTGGCCCACGGTCCGCATGTTTGACATCCCTGCTCTAAAGTGTGTCACGCCTGTTACACCGGATATAAGACGGAGACCTTAATGTGTTAATGGGTATCGAATGAAGTACTCAGCTGGTATCAGTGTCACTTTAAAAAGGTACTTAGATTGAATATCATACTTTCTAAATGATGATGCTGTTCAATTGTAATCCAATCATCCAAACTGAATTGCCCCTCGGGGATAAATAAGGCTGAATCTGAATACTAATATTACTACTGCTGGTTCTGCAGTATAAATACTAACACACTAGTCCCTAACCTCCTGCAGGGAGAGCAGATCTATTCAGTGTTGATAATCATCAAAACTTTATACTGATACTAATATAAATGTTGTATTAGCAGCTGAAATGTTATACTTCTATCAGTAATACTACTGCTACTGCTTTTATTCCTCCTATTACTGGTACTGTTATTAACACTCGTGCTTCTTCTGCTGCAACTACAGCTAGAATTTCTGCTCTTGCTATTTCCACTATTTCCATTAGTGTAACTGGTGCTGATGCTGTGATGGGAAACACAGCACATTCACTCAATGCCTCACACATAACTAAGTACTATCTTAACACCTTATATGAAGGCTGTGTTAGATGTACTGGGTTATGTAGTGATGGTGATTCTCTTTAGTCTTCTTCTTTGTCTGAAATCTTAGCTGAGGACCATGAGAGGCAGAGATGTCAAAACATGATAAGAAACATGTTTCCTGTGTGTTCCTGTGCAGACACTTGTATAAACTGTTGCTCTCAGCTGGAGGAATGTCATGTTGTTTTATGTATTTAAGTTAGAAACATATACAGACTTTCTCCCTTTGTGAGTCACAGCAGCTACTAATAGTAGTACTAATAAGTGACGGCTGGTAGCACTACTGCTGGTACTGTTTCTACTACATCTACTGTTTGTACCTTATCTGCAGTATGTGTTATTATATCTCAGGTGTGATTACCTCCAGAGTCCCATTCGGCTTCTCTCCAGAGTCCCAAAGCATCTTGGGAAACTTGTTGTCCTTAAACAGAGACGATAAAAAAACATGTCAAAGTGTAAAACAATAAATAATAATCAATCATCATGTTTAATTAAAATCAAATCCATAAAGAAATGATTGATTATGGATTCATCAGGAACACATTTGGGTGAACTCTGGATTTGAAAAAAATGTTTGCAACATGTGAAAGAGGTGTGTTTGAACCATGTATACTGAGTTACTCTGGCGCCATCTAGTGTTCATATGAAGAATCACATCGTGGCAGATATTAGTAAATAACCTAAGTGTGTTCTAATATATTTATATAGATTTTATACTTATATTATTTTTCTACCAGCAAAAACTGATTTAAAAAAATGTAATTAATTAATAAATTAATAAGTTTCTTTCCTGTCCAGGACTGTTGATTCTAGATCTTGAAATTAAGCAGAATATCTTTATGTCACATCCTGGTGTAGTTCGTGCTTTATTTTGAAAAGTTATTCTCTCCTTGTGTATTTTGTTAGTTTTACTTCCTGTGTTTCCCCTGCCTTGGTTGATCGGCTCATGTGTTTCACCTGTCTTGTTTCTCTCATCTGTGTCCTGTTTAGTTATGACCTCATCATGTCTGTATAGGTTTTGGTTTTCTCTCCAGTCTCTGTCTGAGTCTGTGTGTTTTGTTCTGTTTGCACTGTGTTCAGTCGTCTGGTTTCCTGTGAGTTACTTCCTGTTGTGTGTTGTTTGCTGCCCATGTGGTTATTAAGTTGTCTTCTCCTGAGTTGCTCTGTTTTCCCAGAGACGGTTTGTTTTTTGGGTCCACCTGCGATGCAACTGTGGGTTAGGGTTAGGGTTACTGGGACCCTTCGTCACATGTTGTATTGTTTACTAGTTTAAGGTAGAATATGTAGAATGAGCAGAACAACGCCATCTAATGTCTCGAGATCGTAGTCGCAACAACCAAAAAGTAATTCCAGCAGTCGGGTTGCCAGCTCTAACTCTGTAAATATACAACTTTATCCACATGTCTAACCTTTTTAGGCGAGAAAGTAAAGTAGCCCTTTAGATTCACAATGTGACGCTAATTTGTCCAAATAACATCTGCTTAAAGTTTTGTTCCTGCGAATTCGGAGCCACTCAAGTTAGCCGTAGCGAGTAACGCACTTCCGGTCATTTTCACAAAATAAAACACCCGTTGCCTTTTATTATTAAGAAAACCATAATGATAGAGTTGGTGCTTTTATTTTGAAAACAGGAAGCGAACATACCCTCGCTGTAACTGACTTGAAACCACCGAGGTACATTACATTGTAACGCCAGTGGGAGCAATGTCTCTGCACGTGCTGCCTCATCCTAAGCACTGATTGGCTTGTGTGTGGTGTCGTCAGAAGCAGAAGAGGCTAACGGTCGTAAACATCTAGTCACGTGTACTCTGAGATGGACGCGCAGGTCAGGAAATGACGTAAACGGACCGTATATGGTTTGTTATTTGTGTTATTACGTTACGTGTTGGACTAAATACATGTTGACATATTGAGGAAAATATTCCGGTTTTATGGAAACGGATTTCATATTTCACAAGAATGGATACTTGGCGAGCTGTACGGAAAGTCCTGAGTCATAAGATGATTGTTGTGGATAAAGGGAAGACTTTGAAGGTATGTAGGCATTATAGCTGTTTTTACTTTAGCTGAGTGGCTAGCCGAGCTAATCGCTAATACTATTACGGCTGTGAACAACCATATAAGTCGTGAGTGGTCTTGAATGAATCAGGAGAATCTAAGCTTTCTAACAATGTACGGCATGAATATATATGTTTAAGGGTTGGTGTTTAAAACATTCAGAAGAACGTGTGACTACCTCCTAACATCCGTCCGTCCCGTGAACGGAACAGCGTGCGTTAAGAGGTTAATGATCAAATATCAAAATCCGAATAGCGTCAGAAAGTCAACCCACTCTCCACATTTCCATTGCTACCGTTTTGATACTTCATGGTACACAAACAAATAGCATCTCATATGAAAGCTAAGACCCTGGCGAGTTCAACAGTACCACTATTATTACCCTACGACACAAACTCAGTGAACCAGCAGCCAAAGAATACAAAGTTAAACAACCACTTATTTACAGCGACTAACAAAAAGTTGTACTTGAGAGCAAAAAACGCTGGTTTTAGTAAGTCCAACACGGCTCTGCTTGTTTACAACTCCATTTCACCCAGTGCCAGCCTACAGTAGCTGCACCGGAACAACAGACAACCCTGGCAACCTGCACTTCCGGCCGCTAATTGGCTGGTACAGTGTACACAGAACGTCATTGTCAAACCCTTCAAAAAAAATTTAAAAATATTAATTCAGACTAAATATTTTTTTTTATGGAAAAGCAATACTTTCATTCTGTAACCCTCAAAACGCCCCGTGGCTGTATTATTTAAAAAAATATATCTTTTAATAAATATTCTACATATTCAACCTTTAAATTACTAATTATTGTCTTTATTCATCTTTTAATCATTTTGTCCATAAAACATTTAAAACCTTCTTTTGCTTTAAAATGGCTAAAAAGATCATTTAATCATCAAATAGCTGCTTTTGAATCGTCTGCGGATCGACTAACCATGCAAACTTCCCTCAGTATTTTTTATATATAATATACATATAATGTATTCATGTCATTTTTATAATGTGATTTAATTTACTTAGTATTTTTGGGGAGGTGTGGGGTTTGTAGAGCAGGTGATAGATGAGGAGGGGGAACATCTGTAGTCGTGGTTACAGCAAAGAATTGAACTGTTCTCTCAGGATGAACCGCGGTCGTGTCCTCACCTCGTCCATCAGGCCGATCTCGTCCCCGTAGTTGAAGACCGGCGTCCCGGGAAGCGTCAGCAGCAGCAGCTGGTGCAGCTTCACCAGCGCCGGGCCCACCAGCGACGCCAGGTGGCCATTGGTCCGGCTCCCCAAGCTCCAGACTAGCTTGGTCTGGTTGTGGGATGAATACAAGAGCTGGACGGACTGAGCGGACTCCATGGCGTCTGTGTCTCCGGGGCGAAGGACCCTGGAGATCAGCAGGTCGACTCCGGTAGAGGAGAGGAGGTCCGACACATCATCAGCCGAGGATCGATCTGTGACTCCGATCAGCACTCTGGAAGAAACATCCACAGTTAAATCCAGATGTGGTTTTATTTCATCTTTAGTTTAGTTTAGTTTTTATTCATTTTGAATTCATAAGTCAAATACACACGTAAATAAATGATAATGAGTCGTTACTTCTGAAGCAGTGACAAACAAAAGCTAATTTATACAGACTGAAAAGGTTTATCACACAAATCCTCTTTACATGGGAATGTTCAAATGAAACCTGGAGAGTTCAGTTTAGACCTGCTCTATATGTGAAGAGCCTTGAGATGATTAATAAAGATTGATTGACTGACATGAATGATTCTGTACAGATGTCTTGGCCGCCTGAACAGCATCATAGTTTAACTTGTCATAATCATAACGGCCACTAGATGGTGCAAATGTAACCATAAGTCATTTTTCTGGCCTGAATTTGAAATAACTTCTCATTTTTCTACTTCCTATATTAATCATACTGTTTTAAAGTCCATCCAATCTGTACATTAGAGAGCACGTGAGTTCATGTGAATCTGGATGTTTCGGACCTTCTGCCGGGAAGCTCGCTCGTCTCGTTCTGGACGATGGCTCGGATGTCGGTCCACAGAGACGGCACCACGCTGGCGACACGCTCCACCCCCGACAGCTGCACCCCGTCCACACCGCCTTCATTCAGCCAGAACACCAGAGCAGACTGACAGGACACAGAAACACAACAGCGCCCCCTTCTGTCTCAGATCAACTCCTTACTCATCATTACTTATTAACAGTTTGAAATGGAGCTTTTCCACTAAACAGTTCTAGCTCTACTCGACTCGTTTCCATCAGGGATAGTACCTGGTACCTGCTGCTTTTTTAGTCTCTGCTCTGCCGAGGATCCAAGCGAGCCGAGCCGATACTAAATGTGACGTCATCAGACTGCCGGACTCTGATTGGTCAGAGAGTCACTGGAAGAGTCATGAGCCGTCCCACACAAGAATCAAAGCCGGCATTTTTAAACACCAACAACAGCGTTACAGTGATTCGGTTTCTCTTCTCTTGCTTTGTGTGAGACAGAAAGACACAGGAAGGAAGGAAGGAAGGAAGGAAGGAAGGAAGGAAAATAAGACAAGAAGGAAGGAACGAAGGAATGAAAATTAGACAAGAAGGAAGGAAAGCTGGAAGGAAGGGTGTGTGACAGAAAGACAGCAGCAGGAACACCATCGCCTCCATGTCCTTTATTGTTTTTGTGTTTGAGTCGCGTAGAAAACAAAATCACAACAGTTTAACGCAGCGTTGCTATGACGACCCCGCTCACGTTGAGGAGGAACTATAGTAATGGAAAAAGTTCCTGGTACCAAACCGAGCCGAGTAGAGCTGGAACTGTATAATAGAAAAGCGCCAATAATGTGGTTCAGTGATGGCGATTTTTGAATGGGAGTCTATTGCAGCTAGCAGCTAGCCGCTAGCAGCTAGCCGCTAGCGGTCGTCAGCGGTCTTGCACTTTATGGGACTTCTGGATTGGCTTAAATTTCAATTTTGTGATTTCTTGCAGCTCAACGTGTTGTCTATGATCATCACCTTGAGTCTCTCAGCCACGTTGGTCACACTGATGTTGGAGAACCAAGGTCCAGATGATCCCTGGTAGTTTGGAGTCAGATCCAGGACCACATAAATACCTGCAGGAAGACGTGAAACAGCCTGACATGAAGTTTAAACTTTTAAATTCTCTCTTTTTAGGACTTTGTGTGCTGATACCAGCCTTTACTGTTTAAAGCTGCCATGTTTAATCAGTAATCATTAAACCTGATTGGTATAGTACATGTTTTGCATCCGTGCACGTTCCTCACCCTTCTTGTGAGCAGCCAGGACGAGGCTTTTAAACTGATCCAGGTTTCCAGCTTCAGAGGAAATCTCCTCGAACCTCAGATTCATGGGTTCGTCTGCCGGAGCGACGTGGATCGGTCCGACTACCAAACCTTTGATCTTCAGCTTCGACAATCTGTCCATCTTCTGCTCCACGCCTGAGAGAGAAGAACACGCTGAGATTAAAGACTGGAACGTAAAATACCAAATTAGATAGTTTACTGTCAATCTACAGAATACCTCTAACTGTACTACAGTGAAGTACTAGTACCTCTAACTGTACTACAGTGAAGTACTAGTACCTCTAACTGTACTACAGTAAAGTACTAGTACCTCTAACTGTACTACAGTGAAGTACTAGTACCTCTAACTGTACTACAGTGAAGTACTAGTACCTCTAACTGTACTACAGTGAAGTACTAGTACCTCAAACTGTACTATAGTGAAGTACTAGTACCTCTAACTGTACAATAGTGAAGTACTAGTACCTCTAACTGTACAACAGTGAAGTACTATTACCTCTAACTGTACTACAGTGAAGTACTAGTACCTCTAACTGTACTACAGTAAAGTACTAGTACCTCTAACTGTACTACAGTAAAGTACAAGTACCTCAAACTGTACTACAGTAAAGTACAAGTACCTCAAACTGTACTACAGTAAAGTACAAGTACCTCAAACTGTACTATAGTGAAGTACTAGTACCTCTAACTGTACTACAGTAAAGTACTAGTACCTCTAACTGTACTGCAGTAAAGTACTAGTACCTCAAACTGTACTACAGTGAAGTACTAGTACCTCTAACTGTACTGCAGTAAAGTACTAGTACCTCTAACTATACTACAGTGAAGTACTAGTACCTCTAACTGTACTACAGTAAAGTACTAGTACCTCTAACTGTACTACAGTAAAGTACTAGTACCTCTAACTGTACTACAGTAAAGTACTAGTACCTCAAACTGTACTACAGTGAAGTACTAGTACCTCTAACTGTACTACAGTAAAGTACTAGTACCTCAGACTGTACTGGATCACAGTACTGGGGTGATGTACTTGTTGCCGTGGTAACAGTGTCTCACCCTTCAGGTTGTGAGTGTCGGTGAAGGCCTGGATGTTTCCGATCTGGTACAGCGGCCCTTCGTTCCACCAGCTGATGGAGGGCAGGTCTCTGCAGCGAGGCGCCTGCAGGATGATGAGCACGGCTCCACCCAACATCCCCAACCAGCCGAGCCAGAACACCACCAGCAGCGCCCAGCGGGTCCGGACCCAGCTGGGGACACACACGTCACTGCTTTAACTACTTTATACAGTTAGTGGTTCCCAACATAAGGGCGGAGGCCCTCGACTGGACTTGGATTTTATAAACTCAAATACTTTAAAGTAAATTCTCAATTTGAAAAGTAACCAAAGCTTTAAATATAAGTACAAGTACCTGATATTATATTTATTACTTTCACTCAGATCAGGGTCATGTGGGACACTTTATGCAGTTCTGACGAGTTCACCTTATTTAAATATGAATCATAAACATTACACCAACACTTAATGTCATTATGAAATCCCTGCTTGTTAAATCAGAAGACCATTTTTGGATATTGTACTGAAAAGTAAAATGGGACTTATATTAATATTATGTGGGACAATAGTTTTTAGGCTTAGAAACACTTTGATTTATAGAAAGCTTTATACCTGCCAACACTTCATGAAATGTGCGTACTCATAGTTTTTAGGTTATATAACTTACACAGTACACATGTACTAGTTAGCTTTAAAAGAACTGAATAGAAAACAGATAAATGCACTTATGAGCTTAGTCGACTCTCATCACTTCATAAATATATTACTATCTTTCTGCTGATTCATGACTTCATTCATAAATATGTTTCTATCAGCTCATATCCACTTTTATTTATAGTAATTACATTTTATTCAAACCATTCAAACCTTTATTTATAAAGGACAGGCTCTCTTCTCTCAAGGACATGACAACTCAAAATATAAAATATAAAGAAATATGAACAGATCAGTAATCAGTAATATAACATGTAAGAACCAGTAAGAGTAACCTGAGATATAAAAACAATTAAACACAAAATATAAAATATGAAGATAATAAAAAGCAACATATGAGCATGAAGGTTAAAGCTGATCTGGTTTCTGCACTGAAACAACAACGAATGAATGAATGTGTTTTAATTATGAGACTATAATAAAGATACGATGTGTGTATCGAGTGTGTGCGCGCGCCTCCTCACCCCGGGGTCCCGGCCACGCGCAGCAGCTCCTCCTTGCTCAGCCCGGTGAACTTCACCTCCTCCTTCCCCTCCTTCTCCTCCGCCTCCTCCTCCTCATCATCCTCGTCGTCGTCCGGGATCTTCAGCTTCACGGAGCCGTTCTTCTCCGCCTCTCCGCCGGTAGAGGAGCCGTCCGCCGCGCGCTCCTCTCCTCCGGTCATCGGCTGCTTCTCCTGCTCCTCCTGGTCCAGGTCGGCCTCACTCACATCGGCCTCAGTCGCATCAGCATCTTTGGGCTCAGCATCCTTCGGCTCAGCATCTTTCGGCTCAGCATCCTTCGGCTCAGCATCTTTCTGCTCAGCATCTTTCTGCTCAGCATCTTTGGTCTGTGCAGCATCCTTCAGCTCCACGCTGGTCTCCTGCGGGTTCATACCGGCACCGATCCGTTAATTTACCGCAAATGAATGAAGGAAAAGAAACGAGTCTTTGTGTGAATCACTGCTGCTCTGCTCAGATGTGGTCGTGATGAGTCTGATCTGATCTGAGGTCTGTCTGTCTGTCTGTCTGAGAGCGAGACTGCGGCTCAGGCTGCGTTCAAAACTGTGGGAAATATGACCATCACACCCAAAACCAAGGGGCGACTCTAGGATCAGACCTTTAGCGAGGCTCAGCTCCTGATGAGAAGCTGACATACAATAACCCCCTGCTAAATTACTCCTTTCACGAATACATATAATAATGGTTCAGAATAAACAATGACAGATTTCTACAGAGAGGAGCCTGAGATAGTTAATGAACCCTAAAATAAATATTTTTTAGGAAAAAAAATACAATAGTAATTTATTTATTAACAGGGGAGCTGAGATCACTGCCACTGCCCACACCTACTCCATTTATGTAGCTTATAAATGTGTGTGTGTGTGTGTGTGTGTGTGTGTGTGTGTGCCTCTGAGTCTGCTTGTAAAAATAATAAACACACAATAACTTTAATTCTTGCAGTTTCAAGTAAGCATCAGATTTTTTCCCTGCGTTTGAATCACACGTCAAATACACATTTTCTATGTTGGATTTAATCTATAATGTATTCAAACAGAATATATTAAAAATCCCAGTTTGATGATTTAAATGCGATGTTTTTTTTAGTATTTATTATTATTGTCATCACTGTGGAGTTTAGTTTCTCTTATTTGTAACAAACAGTGCTTGAATGTGTTGACAACACACATTTCCGAGTTTATACGATGCACTTGAATGCAGCATGAAACCGGATTGGGCCAGTTCGTATAATGGTGGATGCTTCAGGAGCATCAGCACAAAATAAATAAATAAATAAAATAAAATAAATACATGTAACTGAATAAAGTCAGCAGAGCAGACTGAAGTGACAGCTTATTATCCTGTGTGTGTGTGTGTGTGTGTGTGTGTGAGTGTGTGTGTGTGTGTGTGTTGTGTTAACACAGTGTGACTGGCAGAGACCCGCTGACTCAGCAGCTCTGCAGACTGCTGACCACCGACAGCAGCTTCCTGAAACAGGAAGTGTCTGTAAGCTTTATAAAAATCTCCCATCACAGTTCGGCAGGTCAAAGGTCAAAGGCCACAGAGAACAGACACAACATGAACCAAACCTCCGACAGACACACACACACACACACACACAGAGGACATTTAATCTTTATACTCTTTCTTCTTTTCTCAGTCAAATATCTTAAAGTTATTAATATTTATAATGTCATTTGTTGTATTGGGGGACATTTTTTCCCTAGGATGGCGAAGACATGGCCCAACCTACTCTGCCTCTGATCGGCTTATCATGATATCATTACTCTAACTTCAACCAATCTCACTCTTCACGCCTTGATCTGACCAACCCAGCCCACGAAGGCAGCGGCTACTAACCAATCAGAAGCAGAGTAGGGCGGGACATTGCTTCACCATCCTGGAAAAAAAAAAAATAGCTGTACTGTTCCAGGCGGGGAGCTCCTGTCCTCTGAAATGAAGCCAACCAGGAAGTAACTTAGAGCTGCATTCTATCAAAAGGCCATCAGGGGGCGACCGTCTCTATACAAGTCAATGGAGAAGTAACTTAGAGCTGCATTCTATCAAAAGGCCACCAGGGGGCGACCGTCTCTATACAAGTCAATGGAGAAGTAACTTAGAGCTGCATTCTATCAAAAGGCCACCAGGGGGCGACCGTCTCTATACAAGTCAATGGAGAATTCACCAACTTCTCACTTGATTTCTAACCTCAGTAAACGTTTTCAAAATGTGTTTATGGTCTCAATCGCTAGTTTAAAGCCTTCTTCAATGCAGTGATTATGACGTTAGCCCATCCACACCGCTATAGCTAATCTTATACTGCCCTCGTGTGGATAGGAGTCGAACTGCACGCCAAAAAAGGAGGAGATAAAAAGACGATAGTTCATATATTTATTTATGCTTTAGTCGCATTAACTATTCCCCCTGATACAGACGTACAACGCTTTCAATAAAAGCACCTGTTAAATGAAACTGTCAGTTCTCTAGCATCACTGATATTTTGTAAAGATATGAACTAAAGTTTATGTGTCTTATTTAGATCTCACACCAACTCTAAACCATCTAGTGCATGAAGCTAATTGTTGAGGTCAAAGGTCAAACAGACGGACGGCAGGTTGGATGCTGAAGCTTTATTCAGATAATAATTCAAACATGTGACTTCTGGACGTCTCCATTTTACAACACTTCAAACTGTCAAAGCAACATGACACCAAGCAGATTTACAGCAAAATGTAAAACACACACAGATGTTTGTTAAAGGGATTAAAAAATAAAAATAGCTGCACAGTAATAAAGAAGCATAAAGAATATTTTTCTCTCAGTCAGATCGAGACTCCAGAACCGCTGCTTCCACCGACTATTTATCTGCTGCTGCTTTCACTCAAACTCCTCTCTCTGTCTCTCTCTGTCTCTGCTTTCTGCTGCTTTAGCCTATGTCTCTGCTTCTGCTTCTGTCTCTGTCTCTGTTTCTGCTTCTGTCTCTGTCTCTGTCTCTGTTTCTGCTTCTGTCTCTGTCTCTGTCTCTGTTTCTGCTTCTGTCTCTGTCTCTGTCTCTGTTTCTGCTTCTGTCTCTGTCTCTGTTTCTGCTTCTGTCTCTGTCTCTGTCTCTGTTTCTGCTTCTGTCTCTGTCTCTGTTTCTGCTTCTGTCTCTGTCTCTGTTTCTGATTACACTGCTGCTGCTTCTGTTTCTGTCTCTGCTTCTGCTGCTGCTGCTTCCTCCCTGTTGCGGCTTAGCATTATTATCTATACAAACATTTGAAACTGTCCCGTGTGAAGAGCAGCTGTGACATTCAAGTGAACTTGTTGGTCTGTAACAACGGAAGATGTTTCTGAGACCGAGTGCAGAGTTCCCAAGCTGTTCTAATGATGCTCTAACTTCCTCTTGGCTACGCAACCCACCAACTTTGGGTTTATCAAAAACTGTTTTAAACACATAGGCATAATCACTCCACTTACTAAGAACATTTTGATCCAAGTAACGAATGATGGCACGTGTACACTTATCACATGGGGAGAGGTGAGAGAAGATGAGCAGGAAGTTACCTTCAGTGTTACGGTAGAATTGTTGAAGTTTTTGCAGAACCAGAGGTTCTGCATGTATATATTCTGCAGATTTAGCTATTATCACACTAGGGCTTTCATACACCTCATGGCCATTAACCATATCAACAGCTTTGTTGTGATTAGGCTCCTTCTGAAGGACTGTACGAAATGCCTCTGGTCCCTGGTTGAGTGGGATGTTTGCAGCCAGACAGAACTGTCCTTTTATCCTGTACCTGTCAGCAGAGAGACACAGCTCAGTTTATTTCATACACTGAGTTAATCATGTGACAGCCTTCACTCACTGCCTGTGTTTTGTGTTGTGTGGTGAAATTATACCAACATCTTCCACAAGTTCAACCAAGTGTTTAGTGGCGTTGTCTGATCATTGTGGGTCTCCTTATTTACACTTTCTACTGAGAAAATCCTCATTTTTAATAAGAAGCAGTTCAGGTTAGCTGTGTAATGTACACACACTTACTCTGTCAGGATGACTTCTACAGTTTTAGTCAGCCAGTTCACATCGACAGCACCCGAACTGCTTCCAGCTGACAGCAGGAACAGCAGCAGCCTCCAAGTCCAGAAAGACATCTGCAGGACAGCAGCATCACATCATGAAGTATGAGAACAGTAACTTCATCACATCATGAAGTATGAGAACAGAAACTTCATCACATCATGAAGTATAAGAACAGTAACTTCATCACATCATGAAGTATGAGAACAGAAACACTTCATCACATCATGAAGTATGAGAACAGTAACTTCATCACATCATGAAGTATGAGAACAGGAACTTCATCACATCATGAAGTATGAGAACAGTAACTTCATCACATCATGAAGTATGAGAACAGTAACTTCATCACATCATGAAGTATGAGAACAGTAACTTCATCACATCATGAAGTATGAGAACAGTAACTTCATCACATCATGAAGTATGAGAACAGTAACTTCATCACATCATGAAGTATGAGAACAGTAACTTCATCACATCATGAAGTATGAGAACAGTAACTTCATCACATCATGAAGTATGAGAACAGTAACTTCATCACATCATGAAGTATGAGAACAGGAACACTTCATCACATCATGAAGTATGAGAACAGTAACTTCGTCACAGCATGAAGTATGAGAACAGTAACTTCATCACATCATGAAGTATGAAAACAGTAACTTCGTCACATCATGAAGTATGAGAACAGTAACTTCGTCACATCATGAAGTATGAGAACAGAAACTTCGTCACATCATGAAGTATGAGAACAGTAACTTCATCACATCATGAAGTATGAGAACAGAAACACTTCGTCACATCATGAAGTATGAGAACAGTAACTTCGTCACATCATGAAGTATGAGAACAGTAACTTCATCACATCATGAAGTATGAGAACAGAAACACTTCATCACATCCAGCTCATTTATCTGAGTCTCACCAGCAGTCTGTGCTGATGGTGAAGCTACATAAAGGTCCTGGATGGTTTCACACACAGCTTGTAGTTGTTGGTTAGTCTGAAGTTAAACTCGGTCCACCAATCAGGTGCAACAAGCTGACAAACTATTATCTAAACAGTTTCCAACAACCTGATTATCACCACAAACTAGAAAAGAAAAGAAAAGAAAAGAAAAGAAAGTGCATTCCAGTGAAAGCAGATCACTGCTGGTGTATTTACCTGTGCAGGTAGATGAGAACAGACTGGTGCTGCTGGTGGATTGACCTGTGCAGGTAGATGAGAACAGACTGGTGCTGCTGGTGTATTTACCTGTGCAGGTAGATGAGAACAGACTGGTGCTGCTGGTGTGTTGACCTGTGCAGGTAGATGAGAACAGACTGGTGCTGCTGGTGTGTTGACCTGTGCAGGTAGATGAGAACAGACTGGTGCTGCTGGTGTATTTACCTGTGCAGGTAGATGAGAACAGACTGGTGCTGCTGGTGGGTTGACCTGTGCAGGTAGATGAGAACAGACTGGTGCTGCTGGTGTATTTACCTGTGCAGGTAGATGAGAACAGACTGGTGCTGCTGGTGTGTTGACCTGTGCAGGTAGATGAGAACAGACTGGTGCTGCTGGTGGATTGACCTGTGCAGGTAGATGAGAACAGACTGGTGCTGCTGGTGTGTTGACCTGTGCAGGTAGATGAGAACAGACTGGTGCTGCTGGTGTATTTACCTGTGCAGGTAGATGAGAACAGACTGGTGCTGCTGGTGGGTTGACCTGTGCAGGTAGATGAGAACAGACTGGTGCTGCTGGTGGATTGACCTGTGCAGATAGATGAGAACAGACTGGTGCTGCTGGTGTGTTGACCTGTGCAGGTAGATGAGAACAGACTGGTGCTGCTGGTGGGTTGACCTGTGCAGGTAGATGAGAACAGACTGGTGCTGCTGGTGGGTTGACCTGTGCAGGTAGATGAGAACAGACTGGTGCTGCTGGTGGATTGACCTGTGCAGGCAGATGAGGGTTTCTCTGTGAGCATCAGGCAGCTTTTATAAAGACGAGAGGAAGCGGAAGTCTTCATCTTAACAGAGCACTTTGTAAAATGAGGAAGAAAGAAAAAAAGTTCTGTGTTTAGATGATGAACTTCCTCAATGGTCAACAGAGATAAGCAGTAGCGCCTAGGGCGGCATGACTTGTCATGGCTCATGACAAACTCTTCAAAAAAAAACTCCTGGCCCACAGGTGGTCGAGTGGTTAAGAGCGCAGCCAGATGCAGTGGACTGGGTTAGAGTCCCGGCCAGCGGACCTTTCTGCATGTCACCCCCCCCTTTCCTGTAATTGCCTGTCTCTCTATTGTCAAATAAAGGCGTCTATGCCAGAAAAAAAAAATTAAAACAAAAAATCTATTGTGCACACACCCCTGCTTGCTGAGATGGTGGTGGGGGGTGGGGGGGGGGGGAGTTCACCTCTGGGTCTCCGTACTGGAACAGGGATCCACTTAATAAAGCAATACTCTAAAACAGTGGTTCTCAACCTTTTTCAAGTGACGTACCCCCTGTGAAATATTTTCTCAGCCAAGTACCCCCTAACCAGCACAAAGCATATATGGTTGAAAAAAAGAGGTAAACACTGTGTCATCAGTGTCTGAAACTTTGCATTCTGGGGTTACACAACTAAACTCTCAGCGTCTGAGAAAAGCACTTTCTAAAGTTCTCATGAGAAAAGATCTGTGTGTGTCTGTGTGTGTGTCTGTGTGTGTGTGTGTCTGTGTGTGTGTGTGTGTCTGTCTGTGTGTGTGTGTATCTGTGTGTCTGTGTGTGTGTGTGTGTGTCTGTGTGTGTGTGTGTCTGTGTGTGTGTGTCTATGTGTGTGTGTGTGTGTCTGTCTGTGTGTGTGTGTATCTGTGTGTCTGTGTGTGTGTGTGTGTGTCTGTGTGTGTGTGTGTCTGTGTGTGTGTGTGTCTATGTGTGTGTGTAGATGATGAACTTCCTCAGTGATGAACAGAGATAAGATCGACACTTCATATTCTGATGGTTTCTTCATCATCCAACGAAATTGCAAAACATAATAAATGAATATAATATAATGTGTGTGTGTCTATGTGTGTGTGTGTGTGTGTGTGTGTGTGTCTATGTGTGTCTATGTGTGTGTGTGTGTCTATGTGTGTGTGTGTGTCTATGTGTGTCTATGTGTGTCTATGTGTGTGTGTGTCTATGTGTAACTATGTGTGTCTATGTGTGTGTGTGTCTATGTGTGTCTATGCGTGTCTATATGTGTTTCTGTGTGTGTGTGTGTTTCTATGTGTGTGTGTGTGTCTATGTGTGTGTGTGTCTATGTGTGTCTATGTGTGTCTATGTGTGTCTATGCGTGTCTATGTGTGTCTATGTGTGTCTATGTGTGTGTGTTTCTATGTGTGTGTGTGTGTCTATGTGTCTGTGTGTGTGTGTCTATGTGTATGTGTGTGTGTGTGTGTTTCTATGTGTGTGTCTATGTGTGTGTGTGTGTCTATGTGTGTCTATGTGTGTGTGTCTATGTGTGTGTGTGTGTCTATGTGTGTGTGTGTGTCTATGTGTGTCTATGTGTGTGTGTGTCTATGTGTGCCTATGTGTGTGTGTGTCTATGTGTGTGTGTGTGTGTCTATGTGTGTGTGTCTGTGTCTATGTGTGTGTGTGTGTGTGTGTCTGTGTGTGTGTCTGTGTGTGTGTCTGTGTGTGTGTGTGTCCATGTGTGTGTGTGTGTGTGTGTGTGTGTGTAGATGATGAACTTCCTCAGTGTTGAACAGAGATAAGACAAACACGTCATATTCTGATGGTTTCTTCATCATCCAACGAAATTGCAAAACATAATAAATGAATATAATATAATGTGTGTGTGTCTATGTGTGTGTGTCTATGTGTTTGTGTGTGTGTGTGTCTATGTGTGTGTCTATGTGTGTGTGTGTGTGTGTGTGTCTATGTGTGTGTGTGTCTCTGTGTGTGTATGTGTGTGTGTATGTGTCTATGTGTGTCTATGTGTGTGTGTCTCTTTGCGTGTCCATGTGTGTCTATATGTGTGTGTGTGTGTTTTTGTGTGTGTGTGTGTGTTTCTATGTGTGTGTGTGTTTCTATGTGTGTGTGTGTGTGTTTCTATGTGTGTATATGTGTGTGTGTTTCTATGTGTGTTTCTATGTGTGTTTCTATGTGTGTGTCTATGTGTGTATGTGTGTGTGTGTGTGTGTGTGTTTCTATGTGTGTGTGTCGGTGTGTGTTTCTATGTGTGTGTGTTTCTATGTGTGTGTGTGTGTTTGTGTGTGTGTGTGTGTGTGTGTGTGTCTGTCTATGTGTTTGTGTGTGTGTGTGTGTCTATGTGTGTGTCTATGTGTGTGTGTGTGTGTGTGTGTGTATGTGTGTGTGTGTCTCTGTGTGTGTGTGTCTATGTGTGTGTGTGTGTGTGTGTGTCTATATGTTTGTCTATGTGTGTGTCTATGTGTGTGTGTGTCTATGTGTGTGTCTGTCTATGTGTGTGTGTGTGTCTGTGTGTGTGTGTGTGTGTGTGTGTGTGTGTGTGTGTGTTTCTATGTGTTTCTGTGTGTGTATGTGTGTGTGTTTCTATGTGTGTGTGTGTGTCTATGTGTGTCTATGCGTGTCTATGTGTTTCTGTGTGTGTATGTGTGTCTATGTGTGTGTGTTTCTATGTGTCTATGTGTGTCTATATGTGTGTATTTCTATGTGTGTGTGTGTGTTTTTGTGTTAATAAAGCAATACTCTAATACAGCGGTTCTCAACCTTTTATAAGCAACCTAACCAGATGGCAGAGTTTAGCTCAGTGGGAAGAGCACCTGCCTCATGTGTAGAGGCTACCGTCCTCGCTGCAGGAGACCCCGGTTTGAATCCCACACCAAGCGGTCCTATCCTGTGTGTCATTGCCCCCCCGCTCTGCCTCCTGTTTCCTGTCTCTCTCTACTTACCTGTATAATAAAGGCAAAAAATATACTTTAAAAAAAAAGTACCCCCCCTCCCAACCAGCGCAAAGCATATATGGTTGAAAAAACACTGTCATCATTGTCTGAAACTTTGCATTCTGAGGTTACACAACTAACCTCTCAGCGTCTGAGAAAAGCACTTTGTCAAATTCTCATGAGAAAAGATGTGTGTGTGTGTGTGTGTGTCTATGTGTGTGTGTGTGTGTGTCTATGTGTGTGTGTGTCTATGTGTATGTGTGTGTGTGTGTTTCTATGTGTGTGTCTATGTGTGTGTGTGTCTATGTGTGTGTGTGTCTATGTGTGTGTGTGTCTATGTGTGCCTATGTGTGTGTGTGTCTATGTGTGTGTGTCTGTGTCTATGTGTGTGTGTGTGTGTCTGTGTGTGTGTGTGTGTGTGTGTGTGTCTGTGTGTGTGTAGATGATGAACTTCCTCAGTGTTGAACAGAGATAAGATCGACACTTCATATTCTGATGGTTTCTTCATCATCCAACGAAATTGCAAAACATAATAAATGAATATAATATAATGTGTGTGTCTATGTGTGTGTGTGTGTGTGTGTGTCTATGTGTGTGTGTGTCTATGTATGTGTGTGTGTGTGTGTGTGTGTCTATGTGTGTGTGTGTGTGTGTGTGTGTGTCTATGTGTGTGTGTGTCTATGTATGTGTGTGTGTGTGTGTATATGTGTGTGTGTATGTGTGTATATGTGTGTGTCTGTGTGTGTGTGTGTGTAAGTGTCTGTGTATGTGTGTACTTGTGTGTATGTGTGTGTCTGTGTGTGTGTGTGTGTGTGTGTGTTTCTATGTGTGCATATGTGTGTGTGTGTGTGTGTGTGTGTTTCTATGTGTGTGTGTGTGTGTGTGTGTGTTTCTATGTGTGTATATGTGTGTGTGTGTGTGTGTGTGTATGTGTGTTTCTATGTGTGTGTGTGTGTGTGTGTGTGTGTGTGTGTGTGTTTCTATGTGTGTATATGTGTGTGTGTGTTTCTATGTGTGTATATGTGTGTATGTGTGTGTATATATGTTTGTGTGTGTGTGTGTGATCTGAATCAGATTCTTCAGTCACTAATGAAGGAAACAAGTTTTAAGATATTAAACTAAATGAAGCTGTTGTTTATCTTCCGGTCAGCAGGTGGCGGTAAAGCTCCTCTCAGCTGTTCCACCAATAACAGCTGTTCCACCAACGTCACTTCCAGTTCCTGTTCATGTCTCTTAAGGTCGTCTGAATCCTGTGGGGGCTTTTTTTTAGGGGGGGGCTCTGTGACTCTTCATCTTCATACCTTTGGTCAGTCACACCGGAGTCTTCGTCACATTACAGACTGTGACGTCACCGTTAGAGGCGACCGTGTTCGTGTTCAGTGTTTTTCATGACGTCAGTTTTCAGTTTCCACCTTAAACACAGACACGTGTGAGCGGAGCAGCAGCGTGAACACAAACAGGAAGTGAGAGCAGCTGTGAGAGAAGATGAGCATGGACTGTCCTGAAGCTCAGCGCGAAGTGAAGCAGCTGCTGAGCAGAGTGAGTCCAGCTGAGCTCCCCAAACTGCTGCACTGGATCAGAACCTCAGGTAACCTCACCTGGCCTCACCTGGCCTCACCGTAACCATGACAACCACTCATCTACTCACACACTTCACTGCTGTAAAAGTACTGCAGTATTATGAGTGATGTAGTATGCAGTATTACAGTAAAAGTACTGCAGTATTATAGTGGTGTAGTATGCAGTATTACAGTAAAAGTACTGCAGTATTATAGTGATGTAGTATGCAGTATTACAGTAAAAGTACTGCAGTATTATAGTGATGTAGTATGCAGTATTACAGTAAAAGTACTGCAGTATTATGAGTGATGTAGTATGCAGTATTACAGTAAAAGTACTGCAGTATTATAGTGATGTAGTATGCAGTATTACAGTAAAAGTACTGCAGTATTATAGTGATGTAGTATGCAGTATTACAGTAAAAGTACTGCAGTATTATAGTGATGTAGTATGCAGTATTACAGTAAAAGTACTGCAGTATTATAGTGATGTAGTATGCAGTATTACAGTAAAAGTACTGCAGTATTATAGTGATGTAGTATGCAGTATTACAGTAAAAGTACTGCAGTATTATAGTGATGTAGTATGCAGTATTACAGTAAAAGTACTGCAGTATTATAGTAACAGTGTTAGAGCAGCATGTTCCTGTTGTAGCTGCTGGAGGTGGAGTGATGTCACATTTTCTCTTGACTGTCTGACCTGTGTGTGTGTGTGTGTGTGTGTGTGTGTGTGTGTGTGTGTGTGTGTGTGTGTGTGTGTGTGTGTGTGTGTGTGTGTGTGTGTGTGTGTGTGTGTGTAGATGAGCTGGATGAGCTGCTGGTAGATAACAGCACGGTGATGCTTCAGAGCATCGCAGACGATCTCAGAGCCAGTTTGCCTCTAAACGCCATGTTACCCTCTGAGACCAGCGCACAGCACAAGGTACACACACTACACTACACACTGTACTACACACTAACACTATACTACACACTACACTACACACTATACTACACACTATACTACACACTACACTACACACTACACACTATACTACACACTACACTACACTACACACTAATACTATACTACACACTACACACTACACTACACACTACACTACACTACACACTACACTACACACTATACTACACATTATACTACACACTATACTACACACTACACACTATACTACACACTATACTACACACTACACACTATACTACACACTATACTACACACTGTACTACACACTGTACTACACACTGTACTACACACTAATTTGATTTAATTTGATATTCTTCAAATATGTACTTTTATTTTGAAATTCAAATACACCAGTACAGATTTACTGGACAAATGAATAATCTGAACCAACCAGTGTATCACCATGGAGACCAGTTATCATAATCACCATGGAGACCAGTTATCGGTAATCACCATGGAGACCAGTTATCGGTAATCGCCTTGGAGACCAGTTATCAGTAATCACCATGGAGACCGGTTATCGGTAATCACCATGGAGACCAGTTATCAGTAATCACCATGGAGACCAGTTATCGGTAATCACCATGGAGACCAGTTATCGGTAATCACCATGGAGACCAGTTATCAGTAATCACCATGGAGACCAGTTATCGGTAATCACCATGGAGACCAGTTATCGGTAATCACCATGGAGACCAGTTATCAGTAATCACCATGGAGACCAGTTATCGGTAATCACCATGGAGACTAGTTATCAGTAATCACCATGGAGACCAGATATTTACATTTATTTACTGACTCTCTTTTTGCCTCCATACAAAATGAAACTGAACAATACTAAAGATTCAGCAGTAGCTAACGTGCACTCTGTGTCCGCTGTGCTTCAGATGCAGCAGCAGCCGCGGCCGACGGTTCACGTGGACGCTTTCCTGTACGATGACGAGCAGGTGGATCAGCTGTGTGAGGAAGGAGCCATGAGCCGCTCGTACTGCCTCGCCTGTGGATCCTGCAACACGGCCGCGCTGGGTGAGCGTCATCATTACGTCATTGTTACG
>NC_070593.1:1199915-1202415 GCF_027409825.1 Scomber japonicus
ACCCACCTGAACAGAGTCATGTGACCACAGATCCACCTTGATCCGGTCTCAGCTGGTCTGAGCTGCAGCTTCATCAGTCATGTGATCAGTCTTCAGTTTATCAGTTAAACAGGAAACAGATAATTAACGGACCTGAATCACGTTATTAAACCAGTTTTATTGGTTCCAGCTTAAAGCTCTGTGTTTGAAACCGTCCAATCAGAAAACCTGCTAACGTAATAAAACCTGCTAACGTAAGAAAACATAACGTAATAAAACCTGCTAACGTAATAAAACATTACGTAATAAAACATTACGTAATAAAACCTGCTAACGTAATAAAACATAACGTAATAAAACATAACGTAATAAAACCTGCTAACGTAATAAAACCTGCTAACGTAATAAAACCTGCTAACGTAATAAAACATAACGTAATAAAACCTGCTAACGTAATAAAACCTGCTAACGTAATAAAACATTACGTAATAAAACCTGCTAACGTAATAAAACATAACGTAATAAAACATAACGTAATAAAACCTGCTAACGTAATAAAACCTGATTACGTAATAAAACCTGCTAACGTAATAAAACATAACGTAATAAAACCTGCTAATATCTTATTACATACACCAGTTTTATTGGTTCCAGCTAAAAGCTCTGTGTTTGAAACCGTCCAATCAGAAAACCTGCTAACGTAATAAAACCTGCTAACGTAATAAAACATGATTACGTAATAAAACATGATTACGTAATAAAACCTGCTAACGTAATAAAACATGATTATGTAATAAAACCTCCTAACGTAATAAAACATGATTACGTAATAAAACCTGATCATGTAATAAAACCTCCTAACGTAATAAAACCTGCTAACGTAATAAAACCTGCTAACGTAATAAAACATGGTTACGTAATAAAACCTGCTAACGTAATAAAACATGATTACGTAATAAAACCTGCTAACGTAATAAAACCTGCTAACGTAATAAAACCTGCTAACGTAATAAAACATGATTACGTAATAAAACCTGCTAACGTAATGAAACCTGATCATGTAATAAAACCTGCTAACGTAATGAAACCTGATAATATCTTATTACATACACCAGTTTTATTGGTTCCAGCTAAAAGCTCTGTGTTTGAAACCGTCCAATCAGAAAACCTGCTAACGTAATAAATCCTGCTAACGTAATAAAACATGATTACGTAATAAAACCTGCTAACGTAATAAAACATGCTAACGTAATAAAACATGATTACGTAATAAAACCTGCTACCTAACAAAATATGATTACGTAATAAAACCTAACGTAATAAAACCTGATTACGTAATAAAACCTGCTAACGTAATAAAACGTGATTACGTAATAAAACCTGCTAACGTAACAAAACGTGATTACGTAATAAAACCTGCTAACGTAACAAAACATGATTACGTAATAAAACAACGTAATAAAACCTGCTAACGTAATAAAACCTGCTAACGTAATAAAACAACGTAATAAAACCTGCTAACGTAATAAAACCTGCTAACGTAATAAAACATACCGTAATAAAACCTGATCATGTAATAAAACATGCTAACGTAATAAAACATGACTACGTAATAAAACCTTCAAACGTAATAAAACATGATTACGTAATAAAACCTGCTAACGTAATAAAACATGATTACGTAATGAAACCTGCTAACGTAATGAAACCTGCTAACGTAATAAAACATGATTACATAATAAAACCTGCTAATGTAATAAAACCTGCTAACGTAATAAAACCTGCTAACGTAATAAAACATGATTACATAATAAAACCTGCTAATGTAATAAAACCTGCTAACGTAATAAAACCTAATAATGTAATAAAACCTGCTAACGTAATAAAACCTGCTAACGTAATAAAACCTGCCTACGTAATAAAACCTGCTAACGTGATAAAACCTGCTAACGTAATAATGTTAATTTCCCAATAATGTAATAATCTCTGTACCGATGATGTCATAAATTATTATGTTATTGGATTAACCGTATTTTTGCAGAACCTAATAATGTAATAATTCCCCGTTAATGTAATAATATTATAACGTTTATTATTGAGTTACGAGGTTTATTTATTACATTATCAGGTTCAGTCACGCTGCTCACCATGTCGTCATGGAAACCTGTTTTTTCAACGGGGTTTTTGGGGATTTTTTTTATAAAAATTAAGTTTCTGGTCTGAACTGTATGACTGTTTGTAATAAAAACCTGTGAGGTCACTATGATGTCACTGTGATGTCACTGTGACTCAGATTTATAAAACATGAAACTAAATATAAAACATTCTATTATCAGTAATATTAAGCTTCAGTTTCATTCTTTTATGTTTTGTGAGTGTGTGTGTGTGTGTGTGTGTATGTGAGAGTGAGAATATGTGTGTCTATGTGAGAGTGAGAATATGTGTGTGTGTGTGTGTGTGTGTCTATGTGAGAGTGAGTGTGTGTGTGTGTGTCTGTGTGAGAGTGTGTGTGTGTGTGTAT
>NC_070593.1:1214915-1222415 GCF_027409825.1 Scomber japonicus
ACTAGAGAACCTCCTCACTAGAACCTCCTCACTAGAACCTCCTCACTAGAGAACCTCCTCACTAGAGAACCTCCTCACTAGAGAACCTCCTCACTAGAACCTCCTCACTAGAGAACCTCCTCACTAGAACCTCCTCACTATAGAACCTCCTCACGAGAACCTCCTCACGAGAACCTCCTCACAGACAGACACACACGCACACAGACACACGCACACAGACACACACACACACACACACACACACATAGACACACAGACACACACGCTCACACACACACACACGCTCACACACACACACACAGACACACACACACACACACACACATAGACACACAGACACACACATACACGCTCACACACACACAGACACTAACACACACACACACATACACACACACACACACAGACACACAGAGCAGCAGATGTTCTTTAAAGTATAAAAGTAAAAATCAGATTTATCAAACAGGAAACATGTGAATCTGCAGCTGCTGAGTCATCACTCTCTCTTCTTCTTCTTCTTCTTCTCCTTATTCTTCTTCTTCTTCTTCTTCTTCTTCTCTTAAAGGCAACCAGAAAGAAAAACAGCAGGCGACCTCTGACCCCAAAGCCTCGTCCTGCCCCCCCACCAGCCTGACGGCAGAGGAGCTGGAGGAAGAGCAGGAGAAGGTGACGATTACATCATCATAGATTACGTCATCACAGATTACATTATCACAGATTACATCATCACAGATTACGTCATCACAGATTACGTCATCATACTTATGAATGTGTGACAGCTGAGTTTAACAAGTGATGAAGTCGTTTTAGTTTGGTTTTATTTTGAAGGAATTGAATAGTTTTAGTTTGGTTTTATTTTGAAGGAATTGACTAGTTTTAGTTTGGTTTTATTTTGAAGGAATTGACTAGTTTTAGTTTGGTTTTATTTTGAAGGAATTGACTAGTTTTAGTTTGGTTTTATTTTGAAGGAATTGACAAGTTTTAGTTTGGTTTTATTTTGAAGGAATAGAATAGTTTTAGTTTGGTTTTATTTTGAAGGAATTGACTAGTTTTAGTTTGGTTTTATTTTGAAGGAATTGACTAGTTTTAGTTTGGTTTTATTTTGAAGGAATTAAGTAGTTTTAGTTTGGTTTTATTTTGAAGGAATTGAGTTTTTCTGTAGTTGTAGTTTAGCTTTTATCCCACAAATGTTCCCATCACTCTTCATCACTCTTCATCATCATCATCACTCTTCCATCAACACTGGGAACACTGGGAACACACTGGGAACACACTAGGAACACTGGGAACACTAGGAACACACTGGGAACACACTGGGAACTCTGGGGACACTGGGAACACTGGGGACACACTGGGAACACACTAGGAACACTGGGAACACTAGGAACACACTGGGAACACACTGGGAACTCTGGGGACACTGGGAACACTGGGGACACACTGGGAACACTGGGAACACACTAGGAACACTGGGAACACTGGGAACACACTGGGAACACACTGGGAACACTGGGAACACACTGGGAACACACTAGGAACACTGGGATTGTCCTTTAACCCTTTATAGGACACTCATTGAAAGGAAGGGAGGAAGGACGGAGGAAAGAAGGAAGGAAGGAAGGAAGGTAGGGGGGAGGAAAGAAAGAGAGAAGGAGGGAGGGAGGAAGGGAAGAAAGAAGGAAGGAAGAAGAAAGGGGGATGGAGGAAGGAAGGGAGGAGAGAAGGAGGGAGGGAGGAAGAACAGATGGGAGGAAGGAAAGGAATGAAGGAAGGACGGAGGAAGGAAAGAAGGAAGGGAGGAGAGAAGGAGGGAGGGAGGAAGAACAGATGGGAGGAAGGAAAGGAATGAAGGAAGGACGGAGGAAGGAAAGAAGGAAGGGAGGAGAGAAGGAGGGAGGGAGGAAGAACAGATGGGAGGAAGGAAAGGAAGGAAGGACGGAGGAAATAAGGAATGAGGGAGGGAGAAAAGAAAAGAGGGAGGGAAGGAAGGAAGGAAGGAGAGAAGGAAGGAAGGATATTTTGGGATATTTACAGAAGGTTAAACACAGAAACAAACTGGTGACATGTTGGACTGTCGCAGGTTCGAGAGCTGCAGGATCGGATCCAGAAGGCGGCCGCCTGCACCTGCCTGCTCCCTCTGGGCCGGGACCGTCTGTACCGCCGCTACTGGCTCCTCCCGTCCGGCTCCGCCCTGTTCGTGGAGGACGACGGCTTCGGCCTGACGGAGGACATGCTGCGGCCCAACCCGAAGCCCGCGCAGGACGCCAGCAGCGCCGCCGGGGAGGAGGAGGACGGAGTGAAGGAGGAGCCGGCGGAGGGAAAGTACGTCACTCATATTTAACCCTTTATCAACCCGTTATTGGTTAACGTGGAAGGAATTGAATAGTTTTAGTTTGGTTTTATTTTGAAGGAATTGAATAGTTTTAGTTTGGTTTTATTTTGAAGGAATTGAATAGTTTTAGTTTGGTTTTATTTTGAAGGAATTGAATAGTTTTAGTTTGGTTTTATTTTGAAGGAATTGAATAGTTTTAGTTTGGTTTTATTTTGAAGGAATTGAATAGTTTTAGTTTGGTTTTATTTTGAAGGAATTGACAAGTTTTAGTTTGGTTTTATTTTGAAGGAATTGACAAGTTTTAGTTTGGTTTTATTTTGAAGGAATTGACAAGTTTTAGTTTGGTTTTATTTTGAAGGAATTGAATAGTTTTAGTTTGGTTTTATTTTGAAGGAATTGAATAGTTTTAGTTTGGTTTTATTTTGAAGGAATTGAATAGTTTTAGTTTGGTTTTATTTTGAAGGAATTGAATAGTTTTAGTTTGGTTTTATTTTGAAGGAATTGACCAGTTTTAGTTTGGTTTTATTTTGAAGGAATTGAATAGTTTTAGTTTGGTTTTATTTTGAAGGAATTGAATAGTTTTAGTTTGGTTTTATTTTGAAGGAATTGAATAGTTTTAGTTTGGTTTTATTTTGAAGGAATTGAATAGTTTTAGTTTGGTTTTATTTTGAAGGAATTGAATAGTTTTAGTTTGGTTTTATTTTGAAGGAATTGACAAGTTTTAGTTTGGTTTTATTTTGAAGGAATTGAATAGTTTTAGTTTGGTTTTATTTTGAAGGAATTGAATAGTTTTAGTTTGGTTTTATTTTGAAGGAATTGACAAGTTTTAGTTTGGTTTTATTTTGAAGGAATTGACAAGTTTTAGTTTGGTTTTATTTTGAAGGAATTGACAAGTTTTATTTTGGTTTTATTTTGAAGGAATTGACAAGTTTTATTTTGGTTTTATTTTGAAGGAATTGAATAGTTTTAGTTTGGTTTTATTTTGAAGGAATTGAATAGTTTTAGTTTGGTTTTATTTTGAAGGAATTGAATAGTTTTAGTTTGGTTTTATTTTGAAGGAATTGACAAGTTTTAGTTTGGTTTTATTTTGAAGGAATTGAATAGTTTTAGTTTGGTTTTATTTTGAAGGAATTGAATAGTTTTAGTTTGGTTTTATTTTGAAGGAATTGACAAGTTTTAGTTTGGTTTTATTTTGAAGGAATTGACAAGTTTTAGTTTGGTTTTATTTTGAAGGAATTGAATAGTTTTAGTTTGGTTTTATTTTGAAGGAATTGACAAGTTTTAGTTTGGTTTTATTTTGAAGGAATTGAATAGTTTTAGTTTGGTTTTATTTTGAAGGAATTGACAAGTTTTAGTTTGGTTTTATTTTGAAGGAATTGACAAGTTTTAGTTTGGTTTTATTTTGAAGGAATTGAATAGTTTTAGTTTGGTTTTATTTTGAAGGAATTGAATAGTTTTAGTTTGGTTTTATTTTGAAGGAATTGAATAGTTTTAGTTTGGTTTTATTTTGAAGGAATTGAGTTTTTCTGTAGTTGTAGTTGTAGCTTTTATCCCACAAATGTTCCCATCACTCTTCATCACTCTTCATCACTCATCATCATCACCACCACCACACTTTAACCCTTTACTGGGCAAATAATTATATTTGGTAACTTCTGTAAATATCCCAAAATATCCTTCCTTCCTTCCTTCCTTTCCTTCTTTCCTTCCTCTTTTCCTTTCTCCCTCCCTCGTTCCTTATTTCCTCCGTCCTTCCTTCCTTTCCTTCCTCCCTGCCTTCTTTCTTCCCTTCCTCTTTTCCTTTCTCCCTCCCTCGTTCCTTATTTCCTCCGTCCTTCCTTCCTTTCCTTACTTCCATCTGTCCTTCCTCCCTCCCTCCTTCTCTCCTCCCTTCCTTCTTTCCTTCCTCCGTCCTTCCTTCCTTTCCTTACTTCAATCTGTCCTTCCTCCCTCCCTCCTTCTCTCCTCCCTTCCTTCTTTCCTTCCTCCATCCCCCTTTCTTCTTCCTTCCTTCCTTCTTTCTTCCCTTCCTCCCTCCCTCCTTCTCTCTTTCTTTCCTCCTCCCTACCTTCCTTCCTTCCTTCTTTCCTCCGTTCTTCCTTCCTTTCCTTCCTCCCTCCCTCCTTCCTTCCCTTCCTTCCATCCTTCCGTCCTTCCTTCCTTCCTTCCTTTCAATGAGTGTCCTATAAAGGGTTAAAACTAAGAGCTTCAGTGTTCAGAGTTTTCTAATCATCCTTCTTCTCTGGTTAGTGTCGGCTCCAGCCCCGCCCCCACACACACCTGCGGCCCCCCCGTCAACCGTCCCAACCAGTGGTCCTTCTACAGCTCTGTGGAGGAAGTGGATCAGCTGATCGAGGCTCTGAACCCGCGAGGTCACAGAGAGAGCGGCCTGAAGGAGGCGCTGCTGCAGGAGAGAGAGAGACTGCAACAGCTGCTGCACAGCTGTGATAGCAACAAGTACACACACACAGGTACACACACACAGGTACACACACACACACACACACACACAGAGCTGTGATAGCAACAAGTACACACACACAGGTACACACACAGGTACACACACACAGGTACACACACACTCAGGTACACACACACACACACACACAGGTACACAGACACACACAGGTACACACACAGGTACACACACACACACACACAGGTACACACACACAAGTACACACACACACACACACACACACAGAGCTGTGATAGGAACAAATACACACACACAGGTACACACACAGGTACACACACACAGAGCTGTGATAGGAACAAATACACACACACAGGTACACACACACACACACACAGGTACACACACACAGAGCTGTGATAGGAACAAATACACACACACAGGTACACACACACACACAGAGCTGTGATAGCAACAAGTACACACACACAGGTACACACACACAGGTACACAGGTACACACACACACACACACACAGAGCTGTGATAGGAACAAATACACACACACAGGTACACACACACACACAGGTACACACACTCAGGTACACAGGTACACACACACACACACACACACAGAGCTGTGATAGGAACAAATACACACACACAGGTACACACACAGGTACACACACACACACACAGAGCTGTGATAGGAACAAATACACACACACAGGTACACACACACACATACACACACACAGAGCTGTGATAAGAACAAGTACACACACACAGGTACACACACACAAGTACACACACACACACACACAGAGCTGTGATAGGAACAAATACACACACACAGGTACACACACAGGTACACACACACAGAGCTGTGATAGGAACAAATACACACACACAGGTACACACACACACACACACAGGTACACACACACAGAGCTGTGATAGGAACAAATACACACACACAGGTACACACACACACACAGAGCTGTGATAGCAACAAGTACACACACACAGGTACACACACACACAGGTACACACACACAGGTACACAGGTACACACACACACACACACACAGAGCTGTGATAGGAACA
This sequence comes from Scomber japonicus, assembly GCF_027409825.1. Lineage (NCBI taxonomy): Eukaryota > Metazoa > Chordata > Actinopteri > Scombriformes > Scombridae > Scomber > Scomber japonicus. The sequence goes on from NC_070593.1 coordinate 1,220,770, forward strand.
AATACACACACAGGTACACACACACACACACAGAGCTGTGATAGGAACAAATACACACACACAGGTACACACACACACACACACAGGTACACACACTCAGGTACACAGGTACACACACACACACACACACACACAGAGCTGTGATAGGAACAAATACACACACACAGGTACACACACAGGTACACACACACACACACAGAGCTGTGATAGGAACAAATACACACACACAGGTACACACACACACATACACACACACAGAGCTGTGATAAGAACAAGTACACACACACAGGTACACACACACACACACACACACAGAGGTACACACACACAGAGCTGTGATAGCAACAAGTACACACACACAGGTACACAAACACACACATACACAGGCACACACACACACACACACACACACACAGGTACACACACACAGAGCTGTGATAGGAACAAATACACACACACACACACACAGAGCTGTGATAGGAACAAATACACACACAGGTGTATGTGTGTGTATATATACCTAAATACAGTTTGACACACACCTGTAACACACACACCTGTAACACACACACCTGTAACACACACACCTGTCCTGTTCATCCAGACGATCCAGAGTCGTCCCGATCCGTCCCAGAATGCACTGCTGCAGCTGAGACAGTGATGGAGGTCAGACTGAGAGACCTGCTGCTGGACATCGAGGACCGCATCCACCAGGGAACTCTGGGAACTCTGAAGGTACACACACACACACACACACACACACTCACTCACTCACTCACTCACTCACTCACTCACTCTCACACACACACTCACACACTTCCTGTCACACTCACGTGTGTGTGTGTGTGTGTGTGTGTGTGTGTGTGTGTGTGTGTGTGTGTGTGTGTGTGTGTGTGTGTGTGTGTGTGTGTGTGTGTGTGTGTGTGTGCAGGTGATGGACAGGCAGGTGTGGCGCTCCGCACTGGAAGCAGGAAACTATGAGCTGCTGTGTTCTGACGGCAAAGAGAACGGAGGGATGAACGGACGAGTGGAGGCCATGGAGGTAGAGTCTGCTCACCTGAGAGCCAGAGACAGGTACACACACACACACACACACACACACACACACACAGATGACTGCACTCACCTGAGAGCCAGAGACAGGTACACACACACACACACACACACACACACACACACACACACACACACACACACACACACAGATGACTGCACTCACCTGAGAGCCAGAGATATATATTGTGTGTATATGTGATGTGTGTATATTGTGTGTGTGTGTGTGTGTGTTGTGTATATGTGTGATGTATATTGTGTGTATATGTGTGATATATTGTGTGTATATGTGTGATATATATTGTGTGTGTGTGTGTGTGTGTGTGTGTGTTGTGCGTCAGGCTGCAGGAGCTGAGGTCGGACCGTGTGGCTCCGTGCAGCAGCAGCGGCAGCGGGACTCCTCAGGCCGTCAGCAGCGCCGTACGAGTCCTGGCTCAGGCTCTGGTCCACATCGAGCAAGGCATCGAGAGGCGCTTCCTCAAAGCTCCGCTGGGTGAGTCAGGAAATACACCAGTACAACAGGAAGTAAACCAGTACAACAGGAAATAAACCAGTACAACAGGAAGTAAACCAGTACAACAGGAAGTAAACCA
>NC_070593.1:1228638-1261138 GCF_027409825.1 Scomber japonicus
GAATCACGTAGTCAGCTGATCACGTAGTCAGCTGATCACGTAGCCAGCTGATCACGTAGCCAGCTGATCACGTAGCCAGCTGATCACTTAGCCAGCTGATCACGTAGCCAGCTGATCACTTAGTCAGCTGATCACTTAGTCAGCTGATCACTTAGTCAGCTGATCACGTAGTCAGCTGATCACTTAGTCAGCTGATCACGTAGCCAGCTGATCACTTAGTCAGCTGATCACGTAGCCAGCTGATCACTTAGTCAGCTGATCACGTAGCCAGCTGATCACGCAGCCAGCTGATCACGTAGCCAGCTGATCACGTAGCCAGCTGATCACGTAGTCAGCTGATCACGTAGCCAGCTGATCACTTAGTCAGCTGATCACGTAGCCAGCTGATCACTTAGTCAGCTGATCACGTAGTCAGCTGATCACTTAGTCAGCTGATCACTTAGTCAGCTGATCAGAATCTCATTAACAGAACGTGTGTAAAAATGTTGCAGCTACTGAGAGTCCATAAAGACGAAGTTACTTCCTGTCTGTCTTGACGCCGTTGACCTTTGACCTCTGACCTGCTGCCGTTCAGGGCATTTACTTCCCGTCTGCGTGGACAGACGGCGGACACGCAGCAGAGACATTCCTGTGGTGCTGTAGGAACGTTTAGACCGTAGACAGTTTTCACTCAGAAAAGCAAAAAAACCACTAAAACATAAAAGTCGTTCAGCACTGACGTTCAGAATCCAATCAGGCCGTTTGTTTTGCTCAGGGACGAAAAAGATTAGATTTGAAAGGAAAGATATTTTCTAACAGTGCTCGCTGGTTTTTACTGAAGCAGAGCGGCCGCGCTGTTCAGCCTCTTAGCAAAGAGCTACGGAAGCCCTGTGCTGCCAAAATTAAAATAAAATCAATTAAACAAATTAAAACTTAATTTAATGTTTGCGTGATGTGTGAAGAGTTTAAAGGTTTAATTACTGTCAGAATATTAAATGAAAGATGTTTCTACGTGTAAAATCTGTCCCAGTCTGTAAAAACACTTTTTTTTTGGGCAGAATTTAAAAAGTTTATTAGTTTCTTTCTCAAATTTTAGGTTAAAACTGAAAAGTCAATTTCACATTCAGATTTTGTGATGTAAAATCTCCCAGAGAGTTGTTCTCTAGTTCTTTATTTGGGACGTTTAAATCTGCAAAGCGAAAATTAATTAAACATCATCTTTTTTCTTCATTCAAATGTAAAATCTTATGAGTTCATTTTAATTTTGGCCACCACAGACTTCCAGACTCACTCTGATTATTTTTTTAATGTCAGGAAATTAAACTGTTAACGAGATCACCAATTAACACACAGCCCCCCCCCCCCCCCCCCCCCATCGCCTAAATTAACATAAATGAGTAATTAAACCAAAACACTATTTAATATGAGGAGGAAACAGTTAAACATCAGATAATCATTAGTTAAATAACTCGTCTGTTGTGTTTCATTGGTTGATGATCTCAAACAGTTTGTTTCCTGGTTTGATGCTGAAGGAAAACGTTTAACTTCCACCTGAACGTCTCGCTTCCTGACAGGAATACAACCACTTCCTGTTGAACCTTTAGCTTCCTGACAGGAATACAACCACTTCCTGTTGAACCTTTAGCTTCCTGACAGGAGTAAAACCACTTCCTGTTTAGCGAGGCGAGCAGCCGCGGTCGCTCTGGACTCGTAGGGTTTTTGTACTTTGACTACTATTTCCTGCTTTAGGCTGTTTGATGTTGAGCTGAGGTGTTAGTGTGAGTGTAGCAGCTGTTTGTTTGTGTGTTTGTTTGATGGAGGTGCTGCAGACACTACACTGGAGGCGCTGCAGCCTTCCTCCTTCCTCTGCTGCCTATTTATTTAGTTGAAGTCTCTGCGTTGTCCTTTATTTATGACTGATCCTCTGATAGATGCCCTCTGCCTCCCGACGCTCTAACCTGTCTGTTGTTGTTCTAATGTAAAAAATAAATTGACTTTTTATAACCGACTGAAGTCTCGACACCTTTATGTCTGTTATTTGGAAACTGTGTAGATAGACGGCAAAGATGAATCAAAATCAGAAGTTGTGTCTTAATACATGTTTTAATCAGGCGGGGAGTTCCTGTCCTCTGAAAAGAAGCCAATGCGGAAGTAACTTAGAGCTGCATTCTATCAAAAGGCCACCAGGGGGCGACCGTCTCTATACAAGTCAATGGAGAATTCACCAACTTCTCACTTGATTTCTAACCTCAGTAAACGTTTTCAAAATGTGTTTATGGTCTCAATCGCTAGTTTAAAGCCTTCTTCAATGCAGTATGATGTTCATTTGGGACATTTTGGCCTCCCTGATTTTATATGTGACGATAAAGCAGGGTATGCATTAGGGCGTGGCTACGTCCTGATTGACAGGTTGATTGACCAATGTCCTTGAGATCCAGCCCTTGTAACCATAGCAACCTCCCCGCTCCACCCATGACTCCGCCTCATGCCCATATAAGTAGAATCCATGTTTTTATTTTTCCCAGCATGCACCTGAAATTCTCAAGATGGCGCTGCCTAGATTAGAAACTATTGGCTTCCGAGCAGCAGTCCACAAACCAATGGGTGACGTCACGGATGTTACGTCCATTTCTTTTATACAGTCTGTGGTTTTAATACGAGCTGGGTTCACGTCTGCATGCCTGAGACACTGACACAGACTCACTCCAGAACAGAAGAGTCTTATACCGTCACAGAGAGGGTCAAATATCTTCAGTATGCAGTTTGAGCAGAATGTGATGTCCTTGTGAGACACCTTAACCCTTAAACAGGCCTTACTAGTTATGTCATATGCACCTGAAGGAAGGAAGGAAGGAAGGAAGGAAGGAAAGGAGGGAGGAAGGGAGGAAGAAGGAAGGAAAGGAAGGAGGAAGAAAGGAAGGTAGGAAAGGAAAGGAGGGAGGAAGGAGGAAGAAAGGAAGGTAGGAAAGGAAAGGAGGGAAGAAGGAAGGAAAGGAGGAAGGTAGGAAAGGAAAGGAGGGAAGAAGGGAAGGAAAGGAGGAAGAAGGATGGAAGGAAGGTAGGAAAGGAAAGGAAAGGAGGAAGAAAGGAAGGACAGATGAAGGAAGGAAGAAAGGACAGAAGGAGGGAACATTTACCCTAACAGCTGAACTTAGATCTGAGGAAGGAAGGAAGGAAGGAAGGACAGATGAAGGAAGGAAGGAAGGACAGATGAAGGAAGGAAGGAAGGACAGAGGAAGGAAGGAAGGAAGGACAGATGAAGGAAGGAAGGAAGGACAGAGGAAGGACCCAGGAGGACAACAGGAAGGTTAAAGAGTCTGTATCTCCTGGTGCATGTTGTCTGTTTAAGGGTTAATTTATTCTGGACTCTATCAATCATTCTTTGACATGTTTCTTCAGACTTTATGGTGCCCTGCTGAGAGAAAATACATACTAACAATGTCTCTCAGCAAAACTCTGATTTCAGTCTGTTTATCAAACTTCAGAAATCTCTAAAAAAAAAAAAAAAAATGTTTACTTACGGTAAAAAAATTAGATTAATTTAAACATAAAGTGTAAAAGCTTCACTGCCAAATAAATGTTGGTAAGATGATGAATCCATAAATGAGTTAAACTAGATTTAAAAGCAGCATCAGGTTTGTTAAAATGTACATTTAGTATTTTTGTTGGTTTTATATCATTTAAATGACATTTGCACCATTTTTTACCAAAAGTCAGACTGAATGCTCCTGAACATGTCAAATGGTGTAACCACAGAAGAATGAAAATAATATTTAGAACAATAGTATTCCATTAGCTTTATTTAATATAAAAGTTATAATGTAAGATCATGCCAAACTAGTTGATATGGTGTTAGGTAGGAAGGAAGGAAGGAAGGAAGGAAGGAAGGAAGGAAGGATGTAAGATCATGCCAAACTAGTTGATATGGTGTTAGGGAGGAAGGAAGGAAGGAAGGAAGGAAGGAAGGAAGGAAGGAGGTGTTTTATTGACTATTTACTGTTTTTAAGCAAGTTGAATTATTTGGTACAAAGTTTTTATGGTTACACCACTTAGACATTTTTACCATAATCCTCTAATATATTCTCTCTAAATGGATTAAAAGCAGAAATTTGATGCTGGGTCCACAAAAAAAGAATGTGTGAAGTTATTCATACGTTTATTTTCACTTTTTAACCCTTTAAATTTAAACTAAACCACATGGACCATAAACACATCACTGACAGGAAGTGTAACCTCATTTCTTTAGTGTTATCTAAGTGAAGCTGTTACCATGACAGCGATCACCCAATGAACTCATTTTAAGGTATTTAGAAACAGCACTGAGTCACCACCTCAGAGTTACCGTTACCGTCCTCTTCCGCTTATCCTGGTCGGGTCTCGGGGGGGGCAGCAGCCTAAGCAGGAAGCCCAGACTTCCCTCTCCCCAGCCACTTCGTCCAGCTCTTCCCGGGGATCCCAAGGCGTTCCCAGGCCAGCCGAGAGACATAGTCTCTCCAGCGTGTCCTGGGTCTCCTACCGGTGGGACGGGCCCTGAACACCTCACCAGGGAGGCGTCCGGGAGGCATCCTGACTAGATGCCCGAGCCTCCTCATCTGGCTCCTCTCAACGTGGAGGAGCAGCGGGTCTACTCCGAGCTCCTCCCGGATAACTGAGCTTCTCACCCTATCTCTAAGGGAGAGCCCAGCCACCCTACGGAGGAAGCTCATTTCGGCCGCTTGTACCCGCCATCTTGTTCTTTGGGTCACGACCCAAAGCTCATGACCAGAGGTGAGGGTAGGAACCAAGATCGACTGGTAAATCCAGAGCTTTGCCTTTCGGCTCAGCTCTCTCTTCACCACGACGGATCTGTGCAGAGTCCACATTACTGCAGACGCCGCACCGATCCGCCTGTCGATCTCCCGTTCCATCCTTCCCTCACTCGTGAACAAGACCCCGAGGTACTTGAACTCCTCCACTTGGGGCAGGATCTCATCCCCGACCCAGACAGTGCACTCCACCCTTTTCCGGTTGAGGACCATGGCCTCGGATTTGGAGGTGCTGATTCTCATCCCGGCCGCTTCACACTCGGCTGCGAACCGATCCAGTGAGAGTTGGAGGTCACGGTCTGATGAAGCCAACAGGACCACATCATCTGCAAAAAGCAGTGACCCAATCCTGAGGTCACCAAACCAGACCTCCACACCCTGGCTGCGCCTGGAAATCCTGTCCATAAAAATTATGAACAGGATCGGTGACAAAGGGCAGCCCTGGCGGAGTCCAACCCTCACTGGAAACAAGTCCGACTTATTACCGGCGATGCGGACCAAGCTCTGACACCGGTCATACAGGGACCAGACGGCCCGTATCAGGGGGTCCGGTACCTCGTACTCCCGGAGAACCCCCCACAGGACTCCCCGAGGGACATGGTCGAATGCCTTCTCCAAGTCCACAAAACACATGTGGACTGGTTGGGATAACTCCCATGCACCCTCAAGGATCCTGCAGAGGGTGTAGAGCTGGTCCACTGTTCCACAGCCTGGACGAAAACCACACTGCTCCTCCTGAATCCGAGGTTCGACTATCCGACGGACCCTCCTCTCCAGCACCCCCGAATAGACCTTACCAGGGAGGCTGAGGAGTGTGATTCCCCTGTAATTGGAACACACCCTCCGGTCCCCCTTCTTAAAAAGAGGGACCACCACCCCAGTCTGCCAATCCAGAGGCACTGCCCCCGATGTCCATGCGATGCTGCAGAGTCGTGTCAACCATGACAGCCCCACAACATCCAGGGCCTTGAGGAACTCGGGGCGGATCTCATCCACCCCCGGGGCCCTGCCACCGAGGAGCTCTTTAACCACCTCGGCGACCTCAGCCCCAGAGATAGGAGAGCCCACACCCGGGTCCCCCGGCCCTGCTTCCTTACCGGAAGGCGTATCGTGGGATTGAGGAGGTCTTCGAAGTATTCCTTCCACCGATCCACAACGTCCCGAGTCGAGGTCAGCAGTGCACCGTCCCCACCGTACACAGTGTTGACGGCACACTGCTTCCCCCTCCTGAGACGCCGGATGGTGGTCCAGAATCTCTTCGAAGCCGTCTGGAAGTCTTTTTCCATGGCCTCACCGAACTCCGGAATCCTTCCGGTTTTTGCCTCAGCGACCGCCCTAGCTGCGCTACTCTTGGCCTGCCGGTACCTGCCTGCTACCTCCGGAGTCCCACAGGCCAAAAAGGCCCTATAGGACACTAAGAGTAAGAATTAAAAACACAAGAGACACTCACTTTCTAAATGATTTATTATTTTTGGTTGCAGGATTATTTCCCTCCAAAAAAAGCAAAGCTGTGCCTGAAACATGTTCAGTTATCTATATTTATCTATCTTTATATTGCAGTAAAAGCAGGAAGCAGTAAATGATCAGACATGATTCTGGCAGCTGTTTTTATTCCATGTCGACTTTGTTCAGGACTTCAAATCTGCGTTTGGGTTAGGTCATGATGATGGGAGGACACTTCAGACCCTGTGAGAGAGACAGAAAGAAAAGATTCATGAAATATAGTGTTACCTTCTAACAGTAGCTCACCCTGATGGACTTGTAAAGCATCCTGATAGCTGAGCCAACACATTTTAACACATAATTCTCACCTTTTTGATACGACCTTGGAGCCACCGAGCACCTGGATCCACACAGCGTTGCTTACCGCCTCTGGTTACGATCCTAGAAACAGGAACCAGAAATGAGACATTTGTTATTGTATTTTGACAATTATTTCACAACGTACAATCTTCTGGAGCTGCTGGAGCTGCTGGCTGAGAGGAAGATTCATGCTGCTGGGACAGCGAGGGTCTCTCGCTTCGCCTCTGCAGTCTGATGGAGCTTTTCCACTACACAGTTCCAGCACTGCTCGACTCGACTTGACTCGGTTACAGGAACCTTTTACATTACAAAGAGGTACCTACTCAATGTGAGCGGGGTCGTCATAGCAACGCTGCGTTAAACACTGCCGTGACTTTGTTTTCTAGGCGACACAAACACATAACCAATGGAGGCGATGGTGTACCTGCTGCTGTATGTGTCTTTCTGTCTCACACAACGCAAGAGAAGAGAAACCAGTCACTGTAACGCTGTTGTTGGTGTTTAAAAATGCCGGCTTTGATTCTTGTGTGGGACGGCTCATGACTCTCCCAGTGACTCTCTGACCAATCAGAGGCCAGCAGTCTGATGACGTCACATTTAGTATCGGCTCGGCTCGCTTGGATCCTCGGCAGAGCAGATACTAAAAAAGTACCAGGTACCAGGAACTGTCCCTGATGGAAACACAAAAAAAACCGAGTCGAGTCGAGCTGGAACTGTGTAGTGGAAAAGCTCCATGAGAGATGGCCAAGAAGCCTCGAGGAAGCTGTGATGAAGTTGTAAGGTGGCACTGGTCAAATGGTATGACAACAGACCAGCTGTCATGGCCTCCGACTTCGTTGGTGTTGGCAGAATGGATGAAGTGCAGCGTCAAAAAGAAGTTTTTGGTGTTGGTTAAGCTGTACAACGAGGCACTGGGCGGCGTCGACCTGCTTGATCAACTTGTCAGTCGGTAGCGTACAGAAATTCGGTCAAAAAAGTGAACCCTGAGAATGATTACACATTTTTGACGTTGTTACGGCCCTAGACCGTTTGTATGGTTTCTCCCCTTCCACTGTGTGTGCATGTGCTCCGCTCCGAGGTTTCCGGTGGACCAGTGAAGCAGACCGTTGGCGGCTGGTGGATGAGGCTGATTGGTGCGGGCGTCTCCAATCAGCGTGCAACAGTTTTAAAAGCCTGGCGTGCCCTACAGACGCCGGCAAACACCTCAGTAGCGGCAGTAGTAGTAGTTGTTGTTTGAATAGTAGCATGTGTTTTGGTTACCCAGATTTGGGCCAGGGTAAGACTAGTTTCTTTCTTTCTTATTTGTGTCACTGTGTTCTCTGGTTAGGTTTAGGGGTGCTGATTACTTGTATTTCTGTTTGGTATAGCGTTAGTGTAGCTAGTTAGGTTTTTGGTTTAGGCATATTTGATTTGTTGTTTATTATTCTCTAAATACATGAGACAGTTAGCTCCATTTTTATTTGTAAGGAGTCCTCTTTTTGTTATATTTCGTTATTGATTTATCAGCACCTGGCGGCCCTTTTCTGTTGGTTTTTGTATTAAATTCCACGTTGTCATAATTTCTTATAATAAATGCCTCTTTTATTTTACAACCATTTCCCATCGGTTGTGTTTGTTACTTTCCCTTTTCCCCATCGAGCTGGGTTTGTAACATACGTGGCTGTGGTCAACAGTTGGTTGGAGTACAGGCTGGATACCAAGGGGCCAATATCCAGACCAAAGTCATCCAGGATCCAGTGGCCCAGTGTCTGGTGAGAGTCCATAAAACGTGGAAGACCCAGTATGTCTCCTGAACCACAGTGTGTCCCCCAAAGACCAGCTCGCAGACCAGTTCAGGATGTAAGGCCTCTACCTGAAGTGCAGTATGACATGGTTGACCACCCACATGCCAAATTATGATGAAAAGAAAGAGGCGACCAGATGCAAGATGCCTTACTGTGCAAAACCGAAACGGCTTCAAGGCTGCTCATCAAAAATGAGAATACATGAAAACATCCACAAGTCTTCTCCAGTTCCAGTTCCAAGCAAACGTGCTATCAGTTCATTAGGAGAGGGGTAACATACAGTACTTAAACAATATTTCTGGCAGATAATTTACCTTTGAACAAACTCCAGTGTCCTTGCAGCTTCTTCTTTGCAAGTTGAACATAAAGTAGGTGGTGAGAACTGCAGCGAGCCCTGTGATGGAGGTTTTTTGTGATGACCTCACTGCTGCTCCCTACCCACGCTGTCACACACCGATCAAGTTCATGAGCATGTTCAGAACCGTACAGAGACTCAAAACCATGCAAACATCCAGTTCCAGATGTTTAGGTCATTCCTGATTTTACTTTTCAGGTTTTATGAGATTTTATGCCCATCTCGTCTTGGCGTCCACTGGACATGAACAAAATACTATTAAGCAAAATGTGTTTTTTCCACTTTGATTTTATGTTGGAGAGGAGTCAGAATCAGTTTTACTTTTTTTTTTTGCCCAGCCGAAAAAATGCAGGTCTGAAGGGGTTCAATTCAATTTGAATGAAGCTGAAGTTTCCTGAGTGTTGTTCTGGTATCATGAGGAACCTCTCAGCAGATCAGAGAGAGATGAATACAGATTTATTCACATTTAGATTCTTTAAAAAACACGTTGTACTTACACAAAGGCGTGGAAGTTGCAGTCCGTTCTTGGCTTCTGTTCGTAACATTTCTTGATGTTGAGAATTTTTGCTTTGCTGGTTTTTCTGCAGCATTTTAGGCCACCACGTTCTAACAGAGAGAGAATCAGTGTTTTACTCATCAGCACAACAAGCATGACACACTGAGAGGTACAGTAGAGTCGAGAGGGGTTGGTCGGTACTGAAAGTTTCAGAGTTTGGGTGAGATGTTAGTTCAGAGGGGATTTCCAGAATAAACCACCTGGCTTTGAGATGGGACCACATTTAGTGAACTTCCTGTGAAAATTGAAATCTCCAGCTCTTCTGAGTTTATGATGAAACAGAGAGCGATAGTTTAACTACAACATGTTGGTATATAAACATATATACATACAATAGTTATAAACTCAGAATCAGTCAGCAGCTGGTTGAAGTCAGTCACTTTAATCTGTGCTTAACACCCCCCCCCCCCTCCCCCTTTAGAATATAACCTCTAAACTAATTTTATAATCTCACCACTCTGACCTCGTTTTAAATCAGCTATGAAACTTCCTGTTTGAGTATCTTTTTATGGTTACACCATACCATACCATAATCCTCTAATATATTCTCTCTAAATGGATTAAAAGCAGAAATTTGATGCTGGGTCCACAAAAAAAGAATGTGTGAAGTTATTCATACGTTTATTTTCACATTTTAACCCTTTAAATTTAAACTAAACCACATGGACACAATAAAACCTCACTGAGACAGATATTGTCCCTCACCGTCTCACCGTCTTGCATTTTTAAATACCCCCGTTATTTTAGCATCCTTTACATTTCCACTGTTGGTTTTTACTGTTAATCAAACTTTATTTGTATTGAAACTTTCAAGAAGTTCAGCAATAACAATAATGTTTGTAGTTTTTGTGCCTTCATTTGTTGCATTTAGCACAAAGTCATAATGACGTTACAGAGCAACAGTGTGAATAATATCACTCCATTACTCTGTATGTAAAACAATGCAGAAACTACAGATGAAGAAGTTTACCTTCTGATTCACAGAAGAGTGGCAAGACAGCCAGGATGAGCAGCCACATCCACACAGTCCTGCACATCTTCAAACGCTCGTGGACTCTGGATCTCAGCTGTAAACTGCTCCTGTGTTCACTTACTAACAACTCGCTCAAGTCTGATAATAAGTGAAGCAGAGAGGTGTGATCTTAAATACTGCTTCACAAAAAAGAGAAACTATAATTATCAAGTAGCAATGACTCACCCAGAGGTTGATGCTATAGTTTATCTGGTTTCCTGTTGCTTTCACACTTCATGATGCACATCAGACTGACCTGCTCTGAGCAGAGTTCTGCGGTTCGACACCATTTAAACATAAATGAAAGAACAAAGTTATTTCCTCAATCTTTCTAAGTATTACTGTGTCCTCAGACAGGTCAGATGTGAACGTGCTTTATATATAATAGGTACATTTATTATTCCAATGTGTCAACATGGCAGAAACTTTTTGTCAGTAGAAGAAAAAGGTTGTTAAAAAAAGAAGTCGGGACTAATTGCTAAATAATTCCTCAGCTGTGTCTTAAACCAGTCAGGAGGTCAGATGGACAGTCAGTGTGTGTGTGTAATGATTCCTCCTGTTCATACTGGGCATTAGATCCTTCATAATGTTTACAATGGAAGTAATGGAGGACTAAATCCACAGTCCTCCTTCTGCGGAAACATGGATTTAAAAGCTAATATGAAGCTTCAGCATCCAAATGAGTCAAAGCTTCATCTTCTATGTTCCATCGTTAGTGTTTTTAGTACCAAAGTTCCTCTTTTCGGCTGCATTTAAGCTCATTCACTTAAATATCAATAAAAACTAGAAAATAAAACATAAAAAGTAGAAGTTCAGTTCTCAGGTTCCTCTCCTGTGGAACCATCTTCCAGATTGGTTCCGGGGGGCAGAACCCTCTCTACGTTTAAGAGTAGGCTTCAAACGTTCCTTTGTGATAAAGCTGATAGTTGGGGTTAGGGGTTCCAGCTCCTAGTTTATGCTGCTATAGGCTTAGACTGCCGGGGGACTCCCATGATGCACTGGGCTGCTCTCTCCTCCTTCCTCTCTCTCTCTATCCATCCATCTATCCTCTCTCCTCCTCCCTCTCTCTCTCTATCCATCCATCTATATCCATTAACATTCATGTTCTATTAATGCATCAATAAGCTAAACTTCTTCCCTGGAGTTGTCTGTGCTTTCTGGTCTCACAGGTAATCTGGGCCTGGAGACGTCCGGATGACAGATTCCAGTCCTGGACCTTCAATGTGCTTCTCTCTCCTCTCCTTCCTCTCTCCTCCTCTTCCTCTCCTCTCTACTCCAACCGGTCCAGGCAGATGTTCTCCCACTCTGAGTCTGGTTCTGAGGGTTCTTCCTGTTAAAAGATGTTCTCCCACTCTGAGTCTGGTTCTGAGGGTTCTTCCTGTTAAAAGATGTTCTCCCACTCTGAGTCTGGTTCTGAGGGTTCTTCCTGTTAAAAGATGTTCTCCCACTCTGAGTCTGGTTCTGAGGGTTCTTCCTGTTAAAAGATGTTCTCCCACTCTGAGTCTGGTTCTGAGGGTTCTTCCTGTTAAAAGATGTTCTCCCACTCTGAGTCTGGTTCTGAGGGTTCTTCCTGTTAAAAGATGTTCTCCCACTCTGAGTCTGGTTCTGAGGGTTCTTCCTGTTAAAAGATGTTCTCCCACTCTGAGTCTGGTTCTGAGGGTTCTTCCTGTTAAGGGAGTTTTTTCTCTCCACTGTCACCAAGTGCTGCTCATGTGGGAATGTTGGGTCTCTTTAAATGAAACCTGAAGAGTTTGGTTTAGACCTGCTCTATGTGGAAAGAGCTTCACATGACTTTGTGAAGTGGCGCTTTATAAATAAAGGTTAATTGATAAAACATCTGTAAGTTCAACAGATTTTATAGCAGAACCTGAACATCTCATTTATAAACTACATTCATTATCACGTAGTTCACATTAACTGCAGCTAGAGGGCGTCATTCTGTATTCTTTAAAGATGATCAACTCAAACCTCGTTTTAAAAGTAGGTTTGTTAAAATGTACATTTAGTATTTTTGTTGGTTTTATATCATTTGCACCATTTTTTACCAAAAGCACTGAGTCACCACCTCTGTGACTGTACTGCACTATAACACACTAAGAGTAAGAACTGAAAACACAAGAGACACTCACTTTCTAAAAGGATTTATTATTTTTGGTTGCAGGGTTATCCATCTTTATACTGCAGTAGAATCAGGATTCAGTAAGATCACACAATTGTGGCAGCACGTCTTTAAATATGCATTCGGGCTGAGTGGTGGGTTCGGGTTCGGGCCGAGTGGTGGGCTCGGGCTGATCGGGATAGGGCTCGGGCTTGGGTAGAGTGGTGGGCTCGGGCTTGGGCAGAGTGGTGGGCTCGGGCTTGGGCAGAGTGGTGGGCTCGGGCTTGGGCAGAGTGGTGGGCTCGGGCTTGGGCAGAGTGGTAGGCTCGGGCTTGGGCAGAGTGGTAGGCTCGGGCTTGGGCAGAGTGGTAGTAGGATACAGTAAATCACACAATTCTGGCATCACTTCTTCAAATATGCATTTGGGCTGATTGAGCTCGGGCCGAGGGGTGGGCTCGGGCCGAGGGGTGGGCTCGATGACGGGACACTTCACATCTCCCTGTGAGAGAGGCAGGAAGAAAAGAGTCAGACAGAAAAAGAGTCCATTAAATTCATTTTATCTTGTTCTCTTGTTTCAGTGATCAGTTGGACTGATTGTTTTAGGTCATTAGTGCCACGGGTGCTCAGCGCCGAGGCATCCATTAATCTTCTCCATAATTATTATTCTTATGCCATATTTCGGCGCGTATCTCCTCCCGCAGCTTTGAGAAAATCACAATATCTACACATCAAAACGTGCGAGTTCATTGGGAGAGGCGTGCTATGACTTTGTGTTGTTAAAGTTATTCCCTAAAAAAACCACAGGAGATTTCTCCATTGGAAAGGAAGGTTTTGAAAAAGGCAAAAAATTTCACCTTTTCAGAGTCACCTAGCTCTCTCATATGTGCATGTAGAAACGTGATTCAAACTTTAAAACGGAGGAAAACTTGTGCTCTCTCCACAACACTAAGCTGTTTTTACATAACACGTAAACTTGTCAAACTATGAGCAGTCAAACGAGAAGTGGAAATCACTTTTTCGTCAAAGTTAGAGTGGAAGCGTCAGTTAGCTTGAGTGTGAGAAGCAGTAAAAAATAACCTTGATTTTTATTTTTAACTCGAGCTCACGGCCAAACCGTAAAAACGAGACAAATTAATTTTGGTCAAAATGTAGACATAGGTGTTGGGATTCATAAAATGTGACTTTGACAGGCGGGGTCTGCACAAAATTTAAACGAGGGGGCCTAGACCGGCAGCAATACCTGTCTCGCTCCCCATTGACTCTAATGTAATCTTTTTACAAAAGAATCTCACTCTGTGTTCATACTGAGCTTACTCGCTCATTTTAAGGAATATCTGAATAAAATAAACACTGTCAGAATCTGCCGGCTTCTGTGTCTCTCACGGTGTTTTCGGTTTTTGGACAGGAGTTACGGTTTTCTCACAGTTTGTAATTGTTCGGGACCTTGTCAGAAGCCAAATTCTGGGGCATTTTGAGATTTTTTTCCAAGCAGATTCTCACATTGCCATAGCAACCGCAGGGCCTTAGCTGCCCTTAGCAACCGTAGGGCCTTAGCAACCTGTTGCTGGGCAGAAACTGAGCTTCTTTTTTCTGATTGGCTAATTCTACCTGTCTGTCTGTTTTGCCAGTTAACTGAGCTAATTCATTTGAATGGATTAATTCATGTTTACTGAGGACTAAATAGTTTTATGATTAGTGGTTTATAAAAACATTCAACAGAAGGACAAAATGTACATAATATAATTTAATACAATTAATTTAAAATAAAATCTACTCTTAATAAGATTTACTTCATTTCATAACAGTGATGTTCCTGTCTGTGGAAAGTGACTTTAATTAAGTTATTATTTATGCTTAAATATGGTTAACATTCACTTAATATTTTCAGGGATGTTAAGTTGAGAATAAAGTACATTCATAAAGAAATAATAAATCATGTACTCCCGGCAGCATCCCCGTGGCACTCAACATTTCCCATGAAATGGAATTTTCTAGGTTACATTAATCTTTCCAGGATACTCGCAGGGGAATAATTTAGAAATCAGACTCATTATATATAGTGTTACTTTCTCTTTGTGTTCTCAGATACCATATAGTCCATTTTGACCTTCTAACAGTAGCTCACCCTGATGGACTTGTAAAGCATCCTGATAGCTGAGCCAACACATTTTAACACATAATTCTCACCTTTGTGATAAGACGTTTGAGCCACAGAGTGTTTGGCTTCACACAGTATTGCTTACCACTTTGACTTAAGACCCTAGAAACAGGAACCAGAAATGAAAGAATTAGACATTTGTTATGTTGCTGCTACACACAACACCTCATTGAATATTATTAAATTTGAATGAAGCTGAAGTTTCCTGAGTGTTGTTCTGGTATCATGAGGAACCTCTCAGCAGATCAGAGAGAGATGAATACAGATTTATTCACATTTAGATTCTTTAAAAAGACGTTGTACTTACACAAAGGAGTGGAAGCTGCAGTCATCTCTTGCCACCTGTTCGTAACAATCCTTGATGTGGTGAACTCTTCTCCTTTTGCTTTTTTCACAACATTTTAGGTCCTTATGTTCTAACAGAGAAAGAATCAGTGTTTTACTCATCAGCACAACAAGCATGACACACTGAGAGGTAGAGTCGAGGTTTCTGGCACAACTTCACCTACTTCTAAAGCTGCACCGAAAAGGAAACAAGTCTTAAAAAGAGTGAAAGCTTCAGCAACACTTGTAGTTTACAACAATTTCATTATTAGACCAATGCATGCAGCTGCTTCCAGGCAGAAAAAGCATCTCCCAAACTGAAGGTGTTTCAGTTGCAGTTCAGTTTTAGGCCATGGGGGGGCGATCTACTAGCTGCAGGATTCAGGAGTGAAGCCAGAGCCTCAGCCTTTTTATATTTTTAATTTTATTCTTTTATTGTTCACATTAGCAGAACTTAATTTCATTGCATGCATTGATTTTTTTATCTTTTTATTTTTAAATCTGCAATATCAATATCACACATTCAGGTATATTATAATTCTGACAGCACTAATATCACTCTTACTATAATATTTACTGTTATTTTTATTGCTTGTGTATTTACTTATTATTGTTCTTTATTCTTGTCATTGATGCTCTTTCTATTTTTTGCTGTCCACTTTGCTGCTATAATACTGTAAATGTCTCCACTGTGAATAATGAAGGAATATCTTGTCTTATCTTATGACTACTGCAAACATTAGTAGTGATTTATTTCACTCACTAGTAAAAGAAATGAAATAAATGAGAACAGTAAGACATTAAAGCAAAAGGAACACAAAAAGTATAACCTTCATTTTTAATTATATTTCACTCAGTAATCATAAACTCAGACTCAGTCAGCAGCTATACTCATAAATGTGATGTAGCATTTAGCACAAAGTCATAATGACGTTACAGAGCAACAGTGTGAATAATATCACTCCATTACTCTGTATGTAAAACAATGCAGAAACTACAGATGAAGAAGTTTACCTTCTGATTCACAGAAGAGTGGCAAGACAGCCAGGATGAGCAGCCACATCCACACAGTCCTGCACATCTTCAAACGCTCGTGGACTCTGGATCTCAGCTGTAAACTGCTCCTGTGTTCACTTACTAACAACTCGCTCAAGTCTTTGTCTTCGCGTTGTTGCCGCATTTTATTGAGCTCAGCTGGTAACTAATCATTGGGACAGCTGGGTATAATTGAAGTGATCCTCCCCCATCTCAGGGCCGGTTCTAGGCAGGCATATATCAGGGGGCAGTCAGGAATGTGAAGGGGGCATCATGTGCACACATCATGCTTCAGCACTTTGTTTCTGTGCTTATAGTAACGATGCTTTCTTCATTGAAAGGGGTCTATGTGTCCAACCCCTCTACCCAGGCCTCTACCTTCAGACCCAACTTGGGTGTCCCACCTGAACACTAACTGAGGCATGTAAACCCCCTGACCACAATATGGTGGCAATCCCTCAGGGGAGGGGGGGGGTTGGGGGGGAACTGAAAAATAAAAATAAAATAAATGAATAAAATAAAATGAAATAAAACATCTTTCATCCAGATTTTATCAACCAACAACGTAACATTTATCTTAACTGGATGGCCTAATGCTCAAATACATTTTAACCTAAAGTAGGACTTCTGAAAGGTAGTCTTATGAATAATAATAAAACATCTTCTCAAATTATTTTATAAAACACAACAGATATACAGCAGAACATTTTTTTTGTTTTGTTTTATGTTTTTTTGTTGGCAGCTTAACAGGCTGGAAGGGAGGGCAGATGGAAGGAAGGGAGGAAGAGAGGACAGAAGGAAGGGAGGAAGAAATGAAGGAAGGACAGAAGGAAGGAAGGGAGGAAGGAAGAAATGAAGGAAGGAAGGGAGGACAGATGGAAGTAAGGAAGGAAGGAAGAAAGGAAGAAAGGGAGGAAGGAAGGAAGGACAGAAGGAAGGACAAACGGAAGGAAGGGAGGACAGATGGAAGGAAGGAAGGAAGGAAGGAAGGACAGAAGGGAGGAAGGAAGAAATTAAGGAAGGACAGAAGGAAGGAAGGGAGGACAGATGGAAGGAAGGAAGGGAGGAAGGAAGAAATGAAGGAAGAAATGAAGGAAGGAAGGGAGGAAGGAAGGAAGGACAGAAGGAAGGAAGGGAGGACAGATGGAAGGAAGGAAGGAAGAAATGAAGGAAGGACAAACGGAAGGAAGGGAGGAAAGATGGAAGGAAGGAAAGGAGGAAGGAAGAAATGACAGAAGGACAAACGGAAGGAAGGGAGGACAGATAGAAGGAAGGAAGAAATGAAGGAAGGACAGAAGGAAGGAAGAAATTAAGGAAGGACAGAAGGAAGGAAGGAAGGAAGGAAGAAATAAAGGAAGGACAGAAGGAAGGAAAGGAGGAAGGAAGAAATGAAGGAAGGACAAACGGAAGGAAGAGAGGACATGGAAGGAAGGAAGGAAGGAAGGACAGAAGGGAGGAAGAAATGAAGGAAGGACAGAAGGGAGGAAGAAATTAAGGAAGGACAGAAGGAAGGAAGGAAGGAAGGAAGAAATAAAGGAAGGACAGAAGGAAGGAAAGGAGGAAGGAAGAAATGAAGGAAGGACAAACGGAAGGAAGAGAGGACATGGAAGGAAGGAAGGAAGGACAGAAGGAAGGACAGAAGGAAGGAAGGAAGGACAGATGTCTTGCTGGTGAAGTTGGTTTCAGACAGACTTCATGTTTCAGCCTCACAGACAGAACTCAGAGCAGAGATCACAACAATCCTGGAGCTGCTCGATGATTCGGTAATCGGCTCGTTGCTGCCAACAGAGCCGTAAAATAACGGGATTAAGCAAGAAGGCCACCGGAAGTGAGAAACATTTGCTTTAAAAGAATAAAACAACATTTTCACTGGAAACCAAAATTGGATAACAACAATTGATGTAAGATATTAAAATGTGTATTTGTAGTAATAAAGATACAATCTAGAAAGAAGGAAGGACAGAATAACAGAAAGAAGGAAGTAAGGAAGGAAGGAAGGGAGGGAGAAAGGGAGGAAGGAAGGGAGGAGTGAATTAAGGAAGGAAGGAAGGAAGGAAGGAAGGGAGGGAGGAAGGAAGGGAGGGAGGAGAATATATTAGAGGATTTTGGTAAAAATGTCTAAGTGGTGTAACCATAAAAACTTTGTACCAAATAATTGAACGTTGCTTAAAAACAGTAAATAGTCAATAAAACACCTTCCTTCCTTCCTTCCTTCCTTCCTTAATTCACTCCTCCCTTCCTTCCTACCTAACACCATATCAACTAGTTAGGCATGATCTTACATTATAACTTTTATATTAAATAAAGCTAATGGAATACTATTGTTCTAAATATTACATTTCATCTGGTTACCATGGAGACCAGGAAACATTTACATGTTTTAAATGAAGTCATTATTAGTAGTATAAACAACTGTAACTGTTTGTTTTATTCTGAAAGTACTGACCGGATGTGTCTCCCCTGGTTACCGGTAACTTTCCTCCCGGTGAGTTCAGTCGGTTCAGCAGCTCAGCTGTTTGTTTCGGACTCTTTAATCAAAACATTAAAACAAACGGAATAAACTTTCTGCTGCCAGCTTCCGGTGCGGATTACCGGCTTTTACCGGACATCAGCAGGTAAACGCTTCCGTTAATTTACCGGCTCCGGTGTTGACTTCTGTCCGTTAGCTGTCCCGGTTAGCCTCCCGATGCTAGCTGCGTTAGCCTGCAGGTTAAACAAATAAAAGTTTTATAGTTTATTTCTGTTTTTTTGGGGAAAATAGAAACTTTAATGTGTTTCTATCCGCTGCTGGTTAAACTGCTCAGTAATTAATCAGCTTTAATGTTTATTAATTATGTTTTTACGTCAGTTATTAATGTTTATATGTCAGTTATTAAGTTTATATGTCAGTTATTAATGTTTATATGTCAGTTATTAAGTTTATATGTCAGTTATTTATGTTTATATGTCAGTTATTAATGTTTATATGTCAGTTATTAATGTTTATATGTCAGTTATTATGTTTATATGTCAGTTATTAACGTTTATATGTCAGTTATTAAGTTTATATGTCAGTTATTAATGTTTATATGTCAGTTATTATGTTTATATGTCAGTTATTAATGTTTATATGTCAGTTATTAATGTTTATATGTCAGTTATTAAGTTTATATGTCAGTTATTAATGTTTATATGTCAGTTATTAAGTTTATATGTCAGTTATTATGTTTATATGTCAGTTATTAATGTTTATATGTCAGTTATTAAGTTTATATGTCAGTTATTATGTTTATATGTCAGTTATTAAGTTTATATGTCAGTTATTTATGTTTATATGTCAGTTATTTATGTTTATATGTCAGTTATTAATGTTTATATGTCAGTTATTATGTTTATATGTCAGTTATTAAGTTTATATGTCAGTTATTATGTTTATATGTCAGTTATTAAGTTTATATGTCAGTTATTAAGTTTATATGTCAGTTATTATGTTTATATGTCAGTTATTAAGTTTATATGTCAGTTATTATGTTTATATGTCAGTTATTAAGTTTATATGCCAGTTATTAAAGTTTATATGTCAGTTATTAATGTTTATATGTCAGTTATTTATGTTTATATGTCAGTAATTAAGTTTTTATGTCAGTTATTTAAGTTTATATGTCAGTTATTAATGTTTATATGTCAGTTATTAATGTTTATATGTCAGTTATTAATGTTTATATGTCAGTTATTAATGTTTATATGTCAGTTATTAAGTTTATATGTCAGTTATTAATGTTTATATGTCAGTTATTTATGTTTATATGTCAGTTATTAATGTTTATATGTCAGTTATTAATGTTTATATGTCAGTTATTAAGTTTATATGTCAGTTATTAATGTTTATATGTCAGTTATTTAAGTTTATATGTCAGTTATTAAGTTTATATGTCAGTTATTAATGTTTATATGTCAGTTATTAATGTTTACATGTCAGTTATTTAAGTTTATATGTCAGTTATTATGTTTATATGTCAGTTATTAAGTTTATATGTCAGTTATTAATGTTTATATGTCAGTTATTAATGTTTATATGTCAGTTATTAAGTTTATATGTCAGTTATTTATGTTTATATGTCAGTTATTAATGTTTATATGTCAGTTATTATGTTTATATGTCAGTTATTAATGTTTATATGTCAGTTATTATGTTTATATGTCAGTTATTATGTTTATATGTCAGTTATTAATGTTTATATGTCAGTTATTTATGTTTATATGTCAGTTATTAAGTTTATATGTCAGTTATTAAGTTTATATGTCAGTTATTAATGTTTATATGTCAGTTATTAATGTTTATATGTCAGTTATTAAGTTTATATGTCAGTTATTAATGTTTTTACGTCAGTTATTAATGTTTTTATGTCAGTTATTAATGTTTATATGTCAGTTATTTAAGTTTATATGTCAGTTATTAAGTTTATATGTCAGTTATTAAGTTTATATGTCAGTTATTAAGTTTATATGTCAGTTATTTATATTTATATGTCAGTTATTAAGTTTATATGTCAGTTATTATGTTTATATGTCAGTTATTAAGTTTATATGTCAGTTATTAATGTTTATATGTCAGTTATTAATGTTTATATGTCAGTTATTAATGTTTATATGTCAGTTATTATGTTTATATGTCAGTTATTAAGTTTATATGTCAGTTATTAATGTTTTTACGTCAGTTATTAATGTTTTTATGTCAGTTATTAATGTTTATATGTCAGTTATTATGTTTATATGTCAGTTATTATGTTTATATGTCAGTTATTAATGTTTATATGTCAGTTATTTATGTTTATATGTCAGTTATTAAGTTTATATGTCAGTTATTAAGTTTATATGTCAGTTATTAATGTTTATATGTCAGTTATTAATGTTTATATGTCAGTTATTAATGTTTATATGTCAGTTATTAATGTTTATATGTCAGTTATTAAGTTTATATGTCAGTTATTAATGTTTTTACGTCAGTTATTAATGTTTTTATGTCAGTTATTAATGTTTATATGTCAGTTATTTAAGTTTATATGTCAGTTATTAAGTTTATATGTCAGTTATTTATATTTATATGTCAGTTATTAAGTTTATATGTCAGTTATTATGTTTATATGTCAGTTATTAATGTTTATATGTCAGTTATTATGTTTATATGTCAGTTATTATGTTTATATGTCAGTTATTAAGTTTATATGTCAGTTATTAATGTTTTTACGTCAGTTATTAATGTTTTTATGTCAGTTATTAATGTTTATATGTCAGTTATTTAAGTTTATATGTCAGTTATTAATGTTTATATGTCAGTTATTAATGTTTATATGTCAGTTATTTATATTTATATGTCAGTTATTAAGTTTATATGTCAGTTATTTATATTTATATGTCAGTTATTAATGTTTATATGTCAGTTATTATGTTTATATGTCAGTTATTATGTTTATATGTCAGTTATTAATGTGTATTAGACTCACAGGAGACTATTTATCCTGATTATTGATTAATTAATTAGTTGTTTGATCAGAAAATAATGAAAAATGTTTCTAAAAGTCCAGTTTACTGTCACAGAGTCTCAAGACTCTTGCTTGCTCCCTTCCTTCCTTCCTTCCTTATTCCTTCCTTCCTTCCTTCCTTCCTTCCTTCCTTATTCCTTCCTTCCTTCCTTCCTTCCTCATTCCTTCCTTCCTTCCTTTCCTTCCTTTCCTTCCTTCCTTCCTTCCTTCCTTCCTTCCTGTGTGGATGTGTTGAGAGCATGAAGCAGGATGAGGTGTTTAAAGCTCTGTCTGTTTTACTTTCTGCAGGACAGACGAGTTATTTTTAGTCTTCCTGCGTCTCAGTGAATCTAACATCACTGAATCATTCATGACCTGCTCTGCTCTCACATATTCCTCCAGCTCTCTCTCTCTCTCTCTCTCTCTCTGTCTCTCTCTGTCCCTCTCTCTCTCTGTCCCTCTCTCTCTCTGTCTCTCTCTCTCTCTCTGTCTCTCTCTCTCTCTCTGTCTGTCTCTCTGTCTCTCTGTCTCTCTCTCTCTCTCTCTGTCTCTCTCTCTCTCTCTCTCTCTCTCTCTCTCTCTCTCTCTCTCTCTCTCTCTCTCTCTCTCTGTCTCAACAGTTCCTTTAACAGGCTGAAATGTTTCCTCATGGTTTCCCACAGTGAGAATGTGCAGAGCTGAAAGCACTGAGTTTAGTTTCATTAAAAGGTTTAAAGGAAGGTTTTATAAGTGTTATAACAGAAATAATGTCAGGGTCATGTCTACCAGATGTTTTTGTTTTTTTAATAATTAAAGTTTTTGTTTTTTTTGGTATCCAGATGATTCACAATAATCATAACTCCCACAGTGAAATATATAAAAAAGAAAGAATAAATAAATAAAGATAATACATTTAGATGATATATTTAAATCAGATACATAAATAAATAGAAAACACATTTTAAGAATAAAAATAAATATACAGCTAATCAAAATAAGATGAGTAATACATTTTAACCTAAATGTGTGTGTGTGTGTGTGCGTGTGTGTGTGTGTGTGTTTGTGTGTGTGTGTGCGTGTGTGTGTGTGTGTGTGTGTGTGCCTGTGTCTGTGTGTATGCATGTGTGTGTGTTTGTGTGTGTGTGTGTGTGTGTGCGTGTGTGTGTTTGTGTGTGTGTGTGTGTGTGCTCTGATGTTAAACAGGATTCATGAGGATGGCCGAGCCCAGCAGAAGATTGCTCCCTCACTGACAGGAGGAGGAGGAGCAGGAGGAGCAGTAGGAAGAGCAGCAGGAGGTGGAGTAGCAGGAGGAGGAGGAGTTGCAGGAGCAGCAGGAGTTGCAGGAGGAGCAGGAGCAGCAGGAGGAGCAGGGATGGAGCGTGCTCACAGCCTCCTGCTGAATGAGGAGGCGTACAGTCAGCTGGCCGAGCATCAGAAGGCCGAGTTCATCTTCCAGTGGTTGAACCACCTGAAGAAGCTGCTCACTGCCTCTGATAGGGTGAGCCAATCTGTAGTACTGTTAGAGGTACTAGTACTTTACTGTAGTACAGTTAGAGGTACTAGTACTTTACTGTAGTACAGTTAGAGGTACTAGTACTTTACTGTAGTACAGTTAGAGGTACTAGTACTATACTGTAGTACAGTTAGAGGTACTAGTACTTTACTGTAGTACAGTTAGAGGTACTAGTACTTTACTGTAGTACTGTTAGAGGTACTAGTACTTTACTGTAGTACAGTTAGAGGTACTAGTAGTACTTTACTGCAGTACAATTAGAGGTACTAGTACTTTACTGTAGTACAGTTAGAGGTACTAGTACTATACTGTAGTACAGTTAGAGGTACTAGTACTATACTGTAGTACAGTTAGAGGTACTAGTACTTTACTGTAGTACAGTTAGAGGTACTAGTACTTTACTGTAGTACAGTTAGAGGTACTAGTACTATACTGTAGTACAGTTAGAGGTACTAGTACTTTACTGTAGTACAGTTAGAGGTACTAGTACTATACTGTAGTACAGTTAGAGGTACTAGTACTTTACTGTAGTACAGTTAGAGGTACTAGTACTTTACTGTAGTACAGTTAGAGGTACTAGTAGTACTTTACTGCAGTACAATTAGAGGTACTAGTACTTTACTGCAGTACAGTTAGAGGTACTAGTACTTTACTGTAGTACAGTTAGAGGTACTAGTACTTTACTGTAGTACAGTTAGAGGTACTAGTACTTTACTGTAGTACAGTTAGAGGTACTAGTAGTACTTTACTGCAGTACAATTAGAGGTACTAGTACTTTACTGCAGTACAGTTAGAGGTACTAGTACTTTACTGTAGTACAGTTTGAGGTACTGGTACTTTACTGTAGTACAGTTAGAGGTACTAGTACTTTACTGTAGTACAGTTAGAGGTACTCGTACTATACTGTAGTACAGTTAGAGGTACTAGTACTTTACTGTAGTACAGTTAGAGGTACTAGTACTTTACTGCAGTACAGTTAGAGGTACTAGTACTTTACTGTAGTACAGTTAGAGGTACTAGTACTTTACTGTAGTACAGTTAGAGGTACTAGTACTTTACTGTAGTACAGTTAGAGGTACTAGTACTATACTGTAGTACAGTTAGAGGTACTAGTACTTTACTGTAGTACAGTTAGAGGTACTAGTACTATACTGTAGTACAGTTAGAGGTACTAGTACTTTCTGCTCTCTTGTTTTCAGGCTGAGATCAAACAGAACCAGCGTCGTCTGGCCGACCAGCTAACGAGCGTTCTGATTGGCTCTCCCGGCCCCCCGACCCGCTGCCTGCTGGCCCACTGCCTGGCCCTGCTGTACCGCCTGGGAGACCCCGTACCTGCCAGCCTATTGGTGGAGAGGTGCAATGACATCATCCGAAGCAAAGATGACTCGCCTTCAGGCCTCCCGACCCGACTGTGAGTCCGTTTACAGGCCGCTAAAATACAGCTGCAACTATTGATTATTGATTATCAGATTAAATCAATAAAAGGATCGTATCGTATCTTACTGTATCGTATCTTACCGTATCGTATCGTATCTTACTGTATCGTATCTTACCGTATCGTATCGCATCTTACTGTATCGTATCTTACTGTATCGTATCGTATCTTACTGTATCGTATCGTATCTTACTGTATCGTATCGTATCTTACTGTATCAATGTTCTGTATCGTATCGTATCTTACTTTATCGTATCTTACTGTATCGTATCGTATCTTACTGTATCGTATCTTACTGTATCGTATCGTATCTTACTGTATCGTATCGTATCTTACTGTATCGTATCGTATCTTACTGTATCAATGTTCTGTATCGTATCGTATCTTACTGTATCAATGTTCTGTATCGTATCGTATCTTACTTTATCGTATCTTACTGTATCGTATCTTACTTTATCGTATCTTACTGTATCGTATCGTATCTTACTGTATCGTATCTTACTGTATCGTATCGTATCTTACTGTATCGTATCGTATCTTACTGTATCGTATCTTACTTTATCGTATCGTATCATATCGTATCTTACTGTATCGTATCGTATCTTACTTTATCGTATCGT
This sequence comes from Scomber japonicus, assembly GCF_027409825.1. Taxonomy (NCBI): domain Eukaryota; kingdom Metazoa; phylum Chordata; class Actinopteri; order Scombriformes; family Scombridae; genus Scomber; species Scomber japonicus. Next base: position 1,253,596 of record NC_070593.1, read on the forward strand.
ATCATATCGTATCTTACTGTATCGTATCGTATCTTACTGTATCGTATCGTATCTTACTGTATCGTATCGTATCTTACTGTATCGTATCGTATCTTACTGTATCAATGTTCTGTATCGTATCGTATCTTACTTTATCGTATCTTACTGTATCGTATCGTATCTTACTGTATCGTATCTTACTGTATCGTATCGTATCTTACTGTATCGTATCGTATCTTACTGTATCGTATCGTATCTTACTGTATCAATGTTCTGTATCGTATCGTATCTTACTGTATCAATGTTCTGTATCGTATCGTATCTTACTTTATCGTATCTTACTGTATCGTATCTTACTTTATCGTATCTTACTGTATCGTATCGTATCTTACTGTATCGTATCTTACTGTATCGTATCGTATCTTACTGTATCGTATCGTATCTTACTGTATCGTATCTTACTTTATCGTATCGTATCATATCGTATCTTACTGTATCGTATCGTATCTTACTTTATCGTATCGTATCATATCGTATCTTACTGTATCGTATCGTATCTTACTGTATCGTATCGTATCTTACTTTATCGTATCGTATCTTACTGTATCGTATCGTATCTTACTTTATCGTATCGTATCATATCGTATCTTACTGTATCGTATCGTATCTTACTTTATCGTATTGTATCTTACTGTATCGTATCGTATCTTACTGCATCGTATCTTACTGCATCGTATCGTATCTTACTGTATCGTATCGTATCTTAGTTTATCGTATCGTATCTTAGTTTATCGTATCGTATCTTAGTTTATCGTATCGTATCTTACTGTATTGTATCTTACTGTATCGTATCTTAGTTTATCGTATCGTATCTTACTGTATCGTATCTTAGTTTATCGTATCGTATCTTACTGTATCGTATCGTATCTTACTGCATCATATCGTATCATAGTTTATCGTATCGTATCTTACTGTATCGTATCTTACTGTATCGTATCTTACTGTATCGTATCTTACTGTATCGTATCGTATCTTAGTTTATCGTATCTTACTGTATCGTATCGTATCTTACTTTATCGTATCGTATCTTACTGTATCGTATTGTATCTTACTTTAACGTATCGTATCATATCGTATCTTACTGTATCGTATCGTATCTTACTGTATCGTATCGTATCTTACTGTATTGTATCGTATCTTACTGTATCGTATCTTATCGTATCGTATCTTACTGTATCGTATCTTACTGTATCGTATCGTATCTTACTGTATCGTATCGTATCTTACTGTATCGTATCTTATCGTATCGTATCTTACTGTATCGTATCTTACTGTATCGTATCGTATCTTACTGTATCGTATCTTACTGTATCGTATCGTATCTTATCGTATCGTATCTTATCGTATCGTATCTTACTGCATCGTATCGTATCTTACTGTAGAGTTTCTATTGTTTGGCTCATGATGATGATGGTGAGATATATTATGATAATCGTCGTGTGTAACTACATATTTATTTATATAACGTGTGTTTCAGGGCGGCCGTGGCTTGTCTCGGCGCTCTGTTCGAGCAGCTCGGTCGGATGCTCGTCGGCCTGTTCAAAGAAACTCTGACCAACCTGCTGAAGGCCATGAAGAACGCAGAGGTCAGTCCCAGAAACAGGAAGCCGTGCTTTTACTCTGTTTTTATTTAATATGCTGGGTTATTTGAGTTTCTCTGTTTAGTTTGATCTCAATTATAGCAAAAAATGTATTAATAAATCAGTTGAAGTCAAGACAGCTGCTTTTACTTCAACCATAGACAGAAACACTTTTATTTCTCATCTATATTTATTTATTTATTTATTTATTATTTTTAGCTTCTGTCAGTGAAAGTCTAGCTCAGAGGAGTCAAACTCATTTTCATTCAAGGGCCACATACAGATCTCATGTGGGCCGGATCATTAAAAAGATGGAGGGAAAGAAGGTTAGGTTAGGTTAGGTTACTTTATTGGTCTCCCTAGGGAGAAATTTATCTTGGAGACAGGGACAGTGTTGCATAAATAACATACAGTAAAAAAACAAAAACAAAACAACATGCAATACAGACATACGGTAAAAAGACAGACAGTGGTGGAACAAACGCAACCTGACATTGGATGATCCTACTCATGTACCGCCATATACACCCTCCTCCCCATCAAAGCATTCACACAGGCATTCACATCACCTCCCATCACCCTCTCCACATCACCATAGCAACCTACCAAAACATTCATTCCATCATAAATATGGGTTCAGTCACACATCCCAGCATTCCATCACAGATACTCATAGATCCGTTCACTCGCATACATCCACCCATTATCTGGAGTCATAATACACAAATTCATTTCCATACATAAAACCATCACATACATTCATTTCTGGTTGTTAAGAAGCTTAATTGATATAGGAACAAAAGAGTGTTTATATCGATTGTGCCTGCACAGAGGAAGTCTATATCTCTTCCCAGAATTCAGAAGAGCATATTCAGTGTTCAAAACGTGAGCACTGTCCGATAAAATGGCATTTGTCTGTCTCATAGTCGCCTGCTCAAACAGGTCCTGTGGATTAAGGGGGGGTGTTGTTCCCATAATCTTACCTGCAGTTCTAACTAGGCTTGAGATCTCAGCTCTGGATTTAACTGTTAGATTACCAAACCAGCTGGTGATTCCATAACGGAGGACTGACTCAATTGTTGCTCTGTAAAAAATCAACATAATATTTTTACAGACTCCAAAAACCCTGAGCCTACGTAAAAAATGAAGACGCTGGTGGATTCTGGCACACACATTGGCCACCTGTGTGCGCCAGCTCAGGTCGCTGTCAACATGTACTCCTAAGTACTTGAAGGTTTTCACCTGTTTGATATCTTGGCCATGGACGGCCACAGGACTATGGTCTCCAACTGATCTAGGATCAAGCAGCATCTCTACAGATTTTATTGTGTTAATATGCAGCAGATTTGCATCACACCAGTTGACAAACTTGTCAACTGCAGTTCGGTGAACACTTAAATTATTATTGGCATTGAGCAGGCTAAGAATGACTGTGTCATCAGAAAATTTTACTATGAATTGGTTTGGCTCAGAACTGACACAGTCGTTGGTATACAATGTGAACAGAAAAGGTGAACTGACACACCCCTGAGGGGCACCAGTGCTACATTCAGCCAAATCAGACAGAGCTGAGTTGAACTTGACCTGCTGTGGCCTATTGGATAAAAAGGAGTAGTACCACCTCACTAAAAAAGGGTTAACATTCAACTGAACTAGTTTTTTAAGAAGGATGTGTGGCTGGATAAGATTAAAAGCAGAACTAAAATCGACAAAAAGAAGTCTGACATATCCAGCTGGATTTTCTAGGTGCTTCAGGGCAAGATGCATTATAGTCGCTATAGCATCACTTGTGCTGCGATTCTTAGTATAGGCAAACTGATATTTATCAAGCACTGGTTCCACAGCTATTCGAAGTTTCCCTATCAAGATCTTCTCTAGTGATTTAAAAACATTTGAAGTTATGGCCACCGGCCGGTAGTCATTGTCCTCCTTGGGACTGACTTTTTTAGGTATGGGAATTACCATTGATTTTTTCCAGAGCCTTGGCACTGTATATGTATCTATGGAGAGCTGGAATAGTTTCTGCCAGGCCGGAGACAGCTCCTCAGCAAAAGATTTCAAAATAAAAGCTGACAGATTGTCCGGGCCTGTTGCCTTGTTAGTGTGAGTATTTTTAAAAACTTTAGTGACTGTTTCTAGGTCAATTTCAATTCTATCCACATTAAAATCACAAATCACATTTTCCAAGACATCAGCACATTCTGCACTGTTATCAACATTAAAACGCATATAAAAATTGTTCAGTTCATTTGCCCTGGCAGTTTCATTGTAGGCGAAAAGAGGAAGGAAGGAAGAAAGGAAGAAAGAAAGAAAGGAAGGAAGGAAGGAAGGAAGGAAGGAAGGAAGAAAGGAAGGAAATAAGAAGGGAAGGAAGGAAAAACAGGCAAAAGGAAGGAGGGAAGAAAGGACGAAAGGAAGGAAGGATGGAAGGAAGAAAGGAAGGAAATAAGAAGGGAAGGAAGGAAAGACAGGCAAAACGAAGGAAGGAAGAAAGGTAGGAAGGACAGATGGAAGGAAGGAAGGAAGGACAAATGGAAGAAAGGGAGGGAAGAAAGGAAGGAAATAAGAAGGGAAGGAAGGAGGGAAGAAAGGTAGTAAAGACAGATGGAAGGAAGGAAGAAAGGGAGGAAGGACAGATGGAAGGAAGGAAGGAAGAAGGACAGATGGAAGAAAGGAAGGAAGGAAATAAGAAGGGAAGGAAGGAAAGACAGGCAAAAGGAAGGAGGGAAGAAAGGTTGGAAAGACAGACGGAAGGAAGGAAGGACAGATGGAAGAAAGGAAGGAAGGAAATATGAAGGGAAGGAAGGAAAGACAGGCAAAAGGAAGGAGGGAAGAAAGGGTGGAAGGACAGATGGAAGGATGGAAGGAAGGACAGATGGAAGGATGGAAGGAAGGACAGATGGAAGGATGGAAGGAAAGACAGATGGAAGGATGGAAGGAAGGACAGATGGAAGAAAAGGAGGGAAGAAAGGAAGGAAATAAGAAGGGAAGGAAGGAAATAAGAAGGGAAGGAAGGAAAGACAGGCAAAAGGAAGGAGGGAAGAAAGGGAGGAAGGACAGATGGAAGGAAGGAAGGAAGGAAGGACAGATGGAAGAAAGGAAGGAAGGAAATAAGAAGGGAAGGAAGGAAAGAGGCAGAAGGAAGGAGGGAAGAATGGTAGGAAGGACAGATAGAAGGAAGGAAGGACAGATGGAAGAAAAGGAGTGAAGAAAGGAAGGAAATAAGAAGGGAAGAAAGGAGGGAAGACAGGTTGGAAAGACAGATGGAAGGAAGAAAGGAAGGAAGGACAGATGGAAGGAAGAAACAAAGAAAGATAAAAGGAAGGAAGGTAGTAAGGAAAGATGGAAGGAAGGAAAAGAACACAGGAAGGAAAGTGGGCCAGACTGCACCCATCGAGGAAGAGATTTTTAAATGGTTAAATGAAGTTGAGTGAGTGGTGGTAGCTGTGTGGCGTGATGATGTCACTTCCTGTGCCAGTCTCAGGGCCGCTATGAGATCATGTGTAGCGTGGAGAAGATGCTGCAGGGTTTGGGGGTGAGTGCCGTGCCGGGTCACCGTGACGTCTACAAGGCAGCCAGGGCTTGTCTGACCGACCGCTCCATGTCTGTCCGCTGCGCCGCCGCCAAGGTAACAGCACCCTCCTCCTTCCTTCCACCCTCCTTTCCTTCCACCCTTCCTTCTCTCCTTACTTCCTTCCTCTTTTCCTCCCTCCCTCCTTACTCCTTTCCTTCCTTTCTTCCTTCCTTTCCTCCCTCCCTCCTTTCTCCTTTCCTTCCTTTCTTCCTTCCTTCTCTCCTTCCTTCCTTCCTTCTTTCCTCCCTCCCTCCTTACTCCTTTCCTTCCTTTCTTCCTCCCTTCCATCCTTCCTTCCTTCCTTCCTTCTTTCCTTCTTTCCTCCCTTAAAGAAGCTAACTGTCTGTGTATGTGTGTGTGTGTGTGTGTGTGTGTGTGTGTGTGTGTGTGTGTGTGTGTGTGTGTGTGTGTGTGTGTATGTGTGTGTGTGTGTGTTCGTGTTCGTGTTCGTGTGTGTGTGTGTGTGTGTGTTCGTGTGTATGTGTGTGTGTGTGTGTGTGTATGTGTGTATGTGTGTATGTGTATGTATGTATATGTGTGTGTGTGTGTGTGTGTGTGTGTATGTATGTGTGTGTGTGTGTGTGTGTGTGTGTGTGTGTGTGTGTGTGTGTGTGTGTGTGACTTCCTGTCAGTGTCTGCTGGAGCTGCAGAGGGAGGCATCGTTCCTGTGGAGCAGCGAGCTGGAGAACGTGGCCACGCTTTGCTTCAGAGCCTTCGAAGGATCCAACTACAACGTCAGAGTGTCGGTGGCCACGCTGCTGGGAACGCTGCTGGCCGCCGCCGTGGAGCCTCGACAGCCTGCCGGTACGGTCAGAGACGAGAGGACGAGAAGTACAGGAAGGAAGGAAGGAAAGATGGAAGGAAGGAAGGGAGGAAGGACAGATAGAAGGAAGAAAGAAAGGAGAAGGAAGAGTAGACAGGAATGAAAGGTGGAAGGAATAAAGGAAGGAAAACAAGACATGAAAGATGGAAGGAAGAAAGGACAGATGGAAGGAAGGAAGGAAGGAAGGAAGGAAGGGAGGAAGGACAGATGGAAGGAAGGAAGGAAGGAAGGGAGGAAGGACAGATGGAAGGAAGGAAGGAAGAGAGGAAGGACAGATGGAAGGAAGGAAGGAAGAAAAGAAGGAGGAGAAGGAAGAGTAGACAGGAATGAAAGGCGGAAGGAATAAAGGAAGGAAGGAAGGAAGGAAAAGAAGGAGGAGAAGGAAGAGTAGACAGGAATGAAAGGTGGAAGGAAGGAAGGAAGGAAGGGAGGAAGGACAGATAGAAGGAAGAAAGGAAGGAAAAGAAGGAGGAGAAGGACGAGTAGACAGGAGGCAGGAGGATCGCTTATTATTAAGTTTTCAGTTGTTGATGGATCCCCCCTCCCTCCCTCCCCCCCCCCTCTCTTCTCCCCCCTCCCCTGTACCCCCCCCCCCCCCCCAGCAGCCCCCCGGGCGAGCGGGCGAGGCCGCAGCTCTCTGGAGGAGGTGATGGATTTGTTGTCGGGGGGCTTCCTGCGGGGAGGAGCCGGCTTCCTGAGAGCCAGCGGAGACATGCTGAAGGGGATGAGCTCCGTCGGCAAGGACGTCCGAATAGGAGTCACTCAGGTGGGTCACATTCCTCCGTCAGTTATATTGATTATCTATTCCTCCGTCAGTTATATTGATCATCTATTCCTCCGTCAGTTATATTGATTATCTATTCCTCCATCAGTTATATTGATTATCTATTCATCTATTCCTCCGTCAGTTATATTGATTATCTATTCATCTATTCCTCCGTCAGTTATATTGATCATCTATTCCTCCGTCAGTTATATTGATTATCTATTCATCCGTCAGTTATATTGATTATCTATTCCTCCGTCAGTTATATTGATTATCCATTCCTCCGTCAGTTATATTGATTATCTATTCATCCGTCAGTTATATTGATTATCTATTCATCTATTCCTCCGTCAGTTATATTGATTATCTATTCATCTATTCCTCCGTCAGTTATATTGATTATCTATTCCTCCGTCAGTTATATTGATTATCTGCAGTTTCCATTCAGGTTAATGTAGTTTAAAGTTCTTCACAGCTGACTGACAAGCTGATGATAACACCTCCTCTTCCTCCTCCTCTTCCTCCTCCTCTCCCTCTTCCTCCTCTCCTCCTCGTCCTTCTCCTCTTCCCCCTCCTCTCCTCCTCCTCTTCCTCCTCTTCCTCCTCCTCCTCTTCCTCCTCCTCCTATTCCTCCTCCTCCTCTTCCTCCTCTCCTCCTCCACCTCCTCTTCTTCCTCCTCCTCTCCTCCTCCTCCTCCTCCTATTCCTCCTCCTCCTCCCCCCTCCTCCTCGTCTCCTCTTCCTCTCCTCCTCCTTCTTCT
>NC_070593.1:1263638-1278638 GCF_027409825.1 Scomber japonicus
ATATGTGTATGTATATGTGTGTGTGTATGTGTGTGTGTGTGTGTGTGTATGTGTATGTGTGTGCATGTGTGTGTGTCTGTGTGTGTGTGTCTGTGTGTGTGTGCAGCCCTCCTGGACACGGTCATCTCCGTCCTCCTCCACCCCGTCGCCTCGGCACGGCTCGCCGCCGCCTGGTGTCTGCGCTGCGTTGCCATGGCGATGCCGTCCCAGTGCTCGCCGCTGCTGGACCGATGCGCCGAGCGGCTGGTGGCGCTCAAGTCTTCCCCTGAAGCCGTGGCCGGGTACGGAGCCGCCGTCGCCGCCCTGGTGGCCGCGGTGCAGCACTGTCCGTTGGGAATACCTCACACCAAGGGAAAGGTGGGGAAACATGAGTCCAGACATGTGACAAAATCCAGAGTTCTCATTTAATGTTGAAGCAGATTTTATTGAGCTGCAGCAGAGACACACAGTATGAGCTAAAATCTGAACTTGATGAGATTTATCAACTCAACTCAACTTTATTTATAAAGCACTTTAAAACAACCACAGCTGAAACAAAGTGCTGAACATAAATACATAAAAACAACACAGGGACATAAAACTATTAACAGGAAATAAATACTAAGATAATTGTTTATTGTTTTAAAAACAAATTAAAAACAAATTAAAAACAATAAAACAATAATTAAAATAAACCATAAAACCATAAAACAGTAAAACAGGAGCAGAGTCTCATGCACGGTTGAAAGCCAAGGAATAAAAATGGGTTTTAAGACGAGTTTTAAAAACAGACAGTGAGGACACTCGTCGAATATTTAAAGGAAGCTCGTTCCATAATTTAGGAGCAGCTACAGAAAATGCTCTATCCCCTATCACACTAGAAAATTCCAGGTACATTTTGAGTGCCACGGGGCTGCTGCCAGGAAGAGTACATGATGATTTATTTTTTCTTGTTATATTGTTACTATAGCGCCCCCTGTTTGCAGAAATGGTTCAAATACGACACACTTGTCTATTGTGAGTGTTTGCACAACATTTACAAAGTTCAATATTACCTTGAAGATGTATGACACATTAAGTGCATCAGGCCATGTCAGGAAACTGAAGTGAATACTTTTCTTACTACAACATCTAACTGTGTAAATAATTTCTGATCACAGAGGGGTCCAATCCGGCCCACTATTCCTTCCTGTGTTCTTTTCCTTTCTTCCTTCTGTCCTTCCTCCCTTCCATCCTTTCTTCCTTCTGTCCTTCCTCCCTTCCTCCCTTTCTTCCTTCTGTCCTTCCTCCCTTTCTTCCTTCTGTCCTTCCTTCCTTTCTTCCCTCTGTCCTTCCTTCCTTCTTTCTTTCCTTCCATCCGTCTTTCCTTCTTCCCTCCTTCCTTGCCTTCTTATTTCCTTCCTTCCTTCCATCTTTTTAATGATCCGGCCCACATGAGATCAAATGGGTCTGTATGTGGCCCTTGACTGAAAATGAGTTTGACGCCTCTGCTTTAGAGTATTCATGTGCATTAAGGTGGTGTGTGTGTGTGTGTGTGTGTGTGTGTGTGTGTGTGTGTGTGTGTGTGTGTGTGTGTGTGTGTGTGTGTGTGTGTGTGTGTGTGTGTGTGTGTGTGTGTGTGTGTGTCTTTAGGTGGTGTTGAGTCTGGCTGAAGATCTGCTGCGTTCAGCCTCTCAGAACAGTCGTATCTCTCTGCAGAGGACTCAGGCCGGCTGGCTGCTCGTCTCCTCTCTCATCACTCTGGGTACGTTAACTCATCACATCAGGATCTAGTACAGGGGGGTCAAACATGCGGCCCGTGGGCCAGATCCGGCCCGCCGAGGGGTCCAATCCGGCCCACTTTCCTTATTCCTCCCTTCCTTACATCTTCCCTTCCTTCTTCCCTGTCTTATTTTCCTTCCTTCTTTCCTTCCTTCCTGTCTTATTTTCCTTCCTTCTTTCCTTCTTTCCTGTCTTATTTTCCTTCCTTCTTTCCTTCCTTCCTGTCTTATTTTCCTTCCATCTTTCCTTCCTTCCTGTCTTATTTTCCTTCCTTCCTTCCATCTTTCCTTCCTTCCTGTCTTATTTTCCTTCCTTCTTTCCTTCCTTCCTGTCTTATTTTCCTTCCTTCCTTCCTTCCTACCTTCCTTCCTTCCTTCCTTTATTCCTTCCTTCCTTCCTTCCTTCCTTCCTTCCTTCCTTCCTTCCTACCTTCCTTCCTTCCTTTCTTTATTCCTTCCGTCTTTCATTCCTGTTTACTCTTCCTTCTCCTCCTTCTTTTCCTTCCTTTCTTCCTTCTATCTGTCCTTCCTCCCTTTCTTCCTTCTATCTGTCCTTCCTCCCTTCCTTCCTTCCATCTTTCCTTCCTTCTTTCCTTCCTCCCTTCCTTCCTTTCATCTTTTTAATGATCCGGCTGCCTCATGGTGTAAGACAGTGACAGATGCTTCATCCAGTCAACTGCAAATATTATTTTAAAGTTCTCGCTCTTTTCTAAATAACTTCCAAGAATGACTTTAGAGTTAACCCTTTACAGGACACTCATTGAAAGGAAGGGAGGAAGGAAGGGAGGAAGGAAGGATGGATGGATGGAAGGATGGAAGGAAGGAAGGAAGGAAGGAAGTAAGGGAGGAGAGAAGGAGGGAGGGAGGAAGAACAGATGGAAGGAAGGATGGAGGAAGGAAAGAAGGAAGGGAGGAGAGAAAGAAGGAGGGAGGAAGAACAGATGGAAGGAAGGAAAGGAAGGAAGGACGGAGGAAATAAGGAACGAGGGAGGAGGAAAGGAAAAGTGGAAGGGAAGAAAGAAAGCAGGGAGGAAGGAAAGGAAGGAAGGAAGGAAGGAAGGAAGGAAGGAAGGATATTTTGGGATATTTACAGAAGTTACCAAATATAATTATTTGCCCAATAAAGCTTTTCTGGAACCCTGTTTTTCTGTGTGTGTGTGTGTGTGTGTGTGTGTGTGTGTGTGTGTGTGTGTGTGTGTGTGTTCAGGTCCGGCTGTCGTGGAGCACCATCTCTCCCGTCTCCTCCTCCTGTGGCGCTGTGTGTTTCCCGCCTCTCTCAGGGAGCAGGAGATGGAGCTGCGACGAGGGGACTACTTCACGTGGCAGGTTACGCTGGAGGGGCGAGCTGGGGCGCTCTGTGGTCAGTACACACATACACACACACAGCAGATGTTATCAGATGAGGATCAATCCATGTGGTTTAGTTTAAATTTAAAGGGTTAAAATGTGAAAATAAACGTATGAATAACTTCACACATTCTTTTTTTGTGGACCCAGCATCAAATTTCTGCTTTTAATCCATTTAGAGAGAATATATTAGAGGACTATGGTAAAAATGTCTAAGTGGTGTAACCATAAAAACTTAAAAACAGTAAATAGTCAATAAAACACCTTCCTTCCTTCCTTCCTTCCTTCCTTCCTTCCTTCCTACCTAACACCATGTCAACTAGTTAGGCATGATCTTACATCCTTCCTTCCTTCCTTCCTTCCTTCCTTCCTTCCTTCCTTCCTCCCTAACACCATATCAACTAGTTAGGCATGATCTTACATTATAACTTTTATATTAAATAAAGCTAATGGAATACTATTGTTCTAAATATTACATTTCATCTGGTTACCATGGAGACCAGGAAACATTTACATGTTTTAAATGAAGTCATTATTAGTATAAGTCCACTTAAACACACTGTAGCTGATACAATATGTAATATCTATCATTCTTTTGTGGTTACACCATTTGACATTTTCAGGAGCATTCAGTCTGACTTTTGGTAAAAAATGGTGCAAATGTCATTTAAATGATATAAAACCAACAAAAATACTAAATGTACATTTTAACAAACCTGATGCTGCTTTTAAATCTAGTTTAACTCATTTATGGATTCATCATCTTACCAACATTTATTATTACTGACCTATAAATAAAGTGCGGCTGTGTTTTGTGTCTGAACAGCGATGAAGAACCTGCTGCTGCACTGCAGAGAGCTCGTCACCGATGACGTCATCAGCCGGCTGCTCACGCCGTTAGCCTGCGCTGTGGCCCTGCTCACCAAGTCAGTCCCTGACTGGTTGTTTTTAAAGCATAAATCTGGTGTTATTCTATGTTTTTGTTGGAAGTGCTGTAGACCAGCTGCCTGAAATACTAAATGTGGATTCTTCCGCCAGTTTAAATAATCCCCAACAAATGCATCAGTTCCTCTTGTTTGTTAAAATCTGTACAGCTGTTCAGAAAACGCTGTCTTTTTAAAGATTAATCTATATATTTGTGGTCTGAAAAGAAGGAAACAGACTGTTGGTTTGTGTCTGTTGATCATAAATATAGAATATATGTTATGGAGTATAGAATAAAATTAAAATATTTACATAGAATAATACCTTAAAATCAGCTCCTAGCACCTTACATACTATATACATTGATATTTATATTTATATTTATTTTAGGGCTGTCAAACGATAAATTTTTTAAATCGAGATTAATCGCAGAGTTTCCATAGTTAATCACGATTAATGGCGTTTTGAATTGCGTGTTTAAAATCCTGTTATTTTCCATTTGAAGGCAGTTTTAAGCCCATAATGTAAAGCATTTCTTACCAGAGTGTCTTAACTGGGAATCAATCACGGCTCTGCTGCGACTCCCACACTCCAAAATGGTCCTTTGGTGGAGCTGAGGCTGGCTTGGCTGCACCTGGGTGTTTAGCGTGGAGGTGCTAACTCAAACTCCACGTACTCCGGTGGTAGTTAAACTCCGTTTGACACAGGTTGCATTTTACTTTTGACTTGTCAACTGAAGCGTCTGGAAGTGTTTTAAAGTTAAACAAGCCGTTCAAAAGTCCAGTAGCTCTCTTACTTTCCATCAGCGCGGTAGGTGTACTGCAGGAGGCCACTTCAAAGCATAGCGCTACAGCTAGAGGAGCCGTCTACGGGGGAGTAGAAGGGACAAAAAGGCTTGCAATATTAAAATGCCATTAAAAAAAATGACCGTGTTATGGATTGCATTAATCTGATCACGATTAACGCGTTAACGCTGACAGCCCTAATTTATATATGTATAGGTAGAAAATATGCAGAGATGGACCAACATAGTGATATTTTAACTTCATGAAAAATATAGAAAAACACCTTGAAGTTAAATAAAACACCTCATAATGATTATCGATATTAATTCCAGTTATTTTTCCTGTTATTTGTCTTTGTTCCTGCCACTAAACCTCTCTACTGGTCTGTTACATGTGTGTTATTGTGTGTTATTGTGTGTTATTTGTGTATTATTGTGTGTGTTACATGTGTGTTATTGTGTGTTTGCAGGTTGCCGGCTCTCGTCAGGTCTTACAGCAGTTCAGTGCGTTTGTGGTCGGTTGTCTACAGACTGAGAGTCTACGAGCTGCTGGCTCAGCTTCCTCCTCAAACCTACCAAGGTAAAACCACAGACTCCTGCTTCGTCTCTCATTTCCTGTCTTACATCATTGTTACTTCCTCCTCTCCTTCAAATACTCAGATCCTTTACTGCACAGTAAAAGTACCAATACAGTAATGCACTGATACTCCATCACAAGTAAAAGTACTGCAGTATTATGAGTGATGTAGTATGCAGTATTACAGTAAAAGTACTGCAGTATTATAGTGATGTAGTATGCAGTATTACAGTAAAAGTACTGCAGTATTATGAGTGATGTAGTATGCAGTATTACAGTAACAGTACTGCAGTATTATAATGATGTAGTATGCAGTATTACAGTAAAAGTACTGCAGTATTATAGTGATGTAGTATGCAGTATTACAGTAAAAGTACTGCAGTATTATAGTGATGTAGTATGCAGTATTACAGTAAAAGTACTGCAGTATTATGAGTGATGTAGTATGCAGTATTACAGTAAAAGTACACAAGCTTTGAATGAGAAGAAAACACTTTGATCACTGTTGATAAAAATCATGTTTATTGATTATTGAAGCTTCAGATTGTTGACACATCCAATCAGTAAAGTGTGATCAATGATTTCATGTTCAGATTGACTTCATCCACACAGTCAGTTAGTGTAACCCAGAATGTCAGCTATGTACAAGAACATCATTAATGATTATTATCATGATCATTACAGTTTGATTGAACATTTCTTTATGAATTTACATAGTGATGAGAACAAAATATCTGTGATGAAGGAAGTTCTGCTGTTTTCTCTGTTTCAGAAACAACAGACACAAATACATCAATACAAACATGAAACTAACATTTAGAACAAAGAGAAGTTCACATTTTCATCTGAAGAAATGTCAGTGAAGGTTAAAAACATGGTGATGAGCAGTGAGAGCCTCCGTGGATAAAAACACACAGGAAAAAGTCACATTTAAAGAAACTGATAATATAAACGACACATACATAAAGTGAAATAAAAGTTGAATATCACTATTAGCGTCAGCTGATCTCTGAGCAGCTCAGAAACATGGAGACAAAATCATGAAGAATTACAACATCTGACACATGAAGTCTGAAATGACTTCTGTCTATTTCACTTTACACAACTCAGCTGTGGATCCAGGATAAACATTAAGTCCAGCATAGAGAGGCTGAGTAAATGTGGTCTGGACTCTGTGGAGGAGAGTCATGGTTTCAGAGACTCTGTAGAAGGACAGAATACCTGCTCTGTGATCCAGGTACACTCCGACTCTGGAGGAACGAGGACCTGAGACGGGAGTTTTAATGTTGTTGAACCAAAATACATAACTGTTAGTGGAACAATCTAAAGACCAAGATTTGTTATTGCGTCCAAATCCAGATTCATCTCCTGCTCTGCTGATATTCTTGTATGCGACTGCTACACGAACTGCTCCCCACATCCCTCCTCTCCACTCCACCTCCCAGTAACAACGTCCAGTCAGACTCTCTCTACTCAGGACCTGACACCAATAAGTGAATCTGTCTGTGTGACTAGCATAAGACTGTTGTCTCGTCCGTTCTACTTTTCTATTCCCCTCAGATAATAACAGCTGTGTGTGTGCTGTGTTTGGATCCAGAGTGATTTCACGTGAATATCTTAAGAACCCAGCTCTGGTCTTGGGCTCTGGTTCTGGTTCTGGTTGTGACAGTAAAACGTCCACTTCAGTCCCTCTCAGTGAGATGTTTGTCCATTTGTCCCTCAGGATGTCCTGTAGTTTATCTCTGAGCTCTGACACAGCTGCTGTCACATCCTCAAAGTATCTGAGAGGACGGATATTGATGCTGGATGAGTCTGTAGGTTCACTGAGTTGTGACACTGAGGGGTAGTTGTGTAGAAACTGGTTGTGATCCTCTGTGTGTGAGAGCTGCTTCAGTTCAGCGTCTTTCCTCTTCAGCTCAGTGATCTCCTGCTGCAGCTTCTTCTGAAGCTCTTTGACTCGACTCACTTCAGTTTCCTGCTGGGATCTGATCTGCTGTTTCACATCAGAGCTTCTTTTCTGGAGGAGACGGATCAGCTGAGTGAAGATCTTCTCACTGTCCTCCACGGCTTTATCAGCAGAGCGACTGACGGCCTCCACCTCCTGTTGAAGCAGCTTCACATCTTTCTCTCTGTCCTGGATTCTCTGCTGGATGTTTAGTCGACTCACCTCGAGCTCTCTCTGCCTCTCAGTCCTTTCTGCTGCAGCTGGGACTGTGTCGTGGCCTTTATGATCCTCCATAGTGCACAGATAACAGATACACTTCTTATCTGTACGGCAGAATATCTTCATCACCTCATCATGACGAGAGCAGATGTTCTCCTGGAGCTTCTCCGAGGGCTCCACCAGCTTGTGTTTCTTTAATTTGGTTGATTCAAAGTGAGGCTGGAGGTGATTCTCACAGTAAGAGATCAGACACGTCAGACAGGACTTGAAGGCTTTCAGCTTCCTCCCAGTGCAGACATCACAGGCCACATCTTCAGGTCCAGCATAGCAGTGATCAGCAGGAGCAGCTTGGAGTCCAGTCTTCTTCAGCTGCTCCACTAAAGCTGCTAACATGGTGTTTTTCTTCAGGACAGGCCTCCGTCTGAAGGCCTGTCTGCACTGAGGGCAGCTGTAGATCTTCCTCTGATCCTCTCCATCCCAGAATCCTTTAATACAGCTCATACAGTAGCTGTGTCCACAGGGAATAGTCACCGGATCCTTCAGTAGATCCAGACAGATCGAACAAGAGAAGGTTTCTCGGTCCAGTTGATCGTTCTGCGCCATTTCAGCTCTCAGAGGCAACGACTGTCTGAGCTTCACTTTCTGTTACTAAACTTCCGTGTTTCTGCTGAATGCCGCCTCACAGCTCTGTGCTGCGTAACATGTTGGTTACACCCATCTACCAACTGTAGCTCTGAGTGGAGGAAACAATGAAATGTGACACCAGAGTGGATCTTGTTGTGTACAGTAAAAGTACTGCAGTATTATAGTGATGTAGTATGCAGTATTACAGTAAAAGTACTGCAGTATTATAGTGATGTAGTATTCAGTATTACAGTAAAAGAACTGCAGTATTATAGTGATGTAGTAAGCAGTATTACAGTAAAAGTACTGCAGTATTATGAGTGATGTAGTATGCAGTATTACAGTACAAGTACTGCAGTATTATGAGTGATGTAGTATGCAGTATTACAGTAAAAGTACTGCAGTATTATAGTGATGTAGTATGCAGTATTACAGTAAAAGTACTGCAGTATTATAGTGATGTAGTATGCAGTATTACAGTAAAAGTACTGCAGTATTATAGTGATGTAGTATGCAGTATTACAGTAAAAGTACTGCAGTATTATAGTGATGTAGTATGCAGTATTACAGTAAAACTACACAAGCTTTGAATGAGAAGAAAACACTTTGATCACTGTTGATAAAAATCATGTTTATTGATTATTGAAGCTTCAGATTGTCGACACATCCAATCAGTAAAGTGTGATCAATGATTTCATGTTCAGATTGACTTCATCCACACAGTCAGTTAGTGTAACCCAGAATGTCAGCTATGTACAAGAACATCATTAATGATTAGTATCATGATCATTACAGTTTGATTGAACATTTCTTTATGAATTTACAAAGTGATGAGAACAAAATATCTGTGATGAAGGAAGTTCTGCTGTTTTCTCTGTTTAAGAAACAACAGACACAAATACATCAATACAAACATGAAACTAACATTTAGAACAAAGAGAAGTTCACATTTTCATCTGAAGAAATGTCAGTGAAGGTTAAAAACATGGTGATGAGCAGTGAGAGCCTCCGAGGATAAAAACACACAGGAAAAAGTCACATTTAAAGAAATTGATCATATAAACGACACATACATAAAGTGAAATTAAAAGTTGACTATCCCTATTAGCATGTCAGCTGATCTCTGAACAGCTCAGAAACATGGAGACAAAAACATGAAGAATTAAAACATCTGACACATGAAGTCTGAAATGACTTCTGTCTATTTTAGTTTACACAACTCAGCTGTTGATTCATTACAAACAAAAAGTCCAGCATAGAGAGGCTGAGTGAATGTGGTCTGGACTCTGAGGAGGAGAGTCATGGTTTCAGAGACGCTGTAGAAGGACAGAATACCTGCTCTGTGATCCAGGTACACTCCGACTCTGGAGGAACCAGGACCTGAGACGGAAGTTTTAATGTTGTTGAACCAAAATTCATAACTGTTAGTGCCACAACGTAAAGACCAAGATTTGTCATTAAATCCAAATAGAGATTCACCTCCTGATCTGCTGATATTCTTGTATGCGACTGCTACACGAACTCCTCCCCATCTGCTTCCTCTCCACTCCACCTCCCAGTAACAACGTCCAGTCAGACTCTCTCTACTCAGGACCTGACACCAATAAGTGAATCTGTCGATGTGAATAGAATAAGACTGTTGTTGTAACGTCCATTCTACTTTTCTGTTCCCCTCAGATAATAACAGATGTGTGTTTGCTGTGTTTGGATCCAGAGTGATTTCACGTGAATATCTTAAGAACCCAGCTCTGGTCTCTGGTTCTGGTTGTGGCAGTAAAACGTCCACTTCAGTCACTTTCAGTGAGATGTTTGTCCATTTGTCCCTCAGGATGTCCTGTAGTAGATCTCTGAGCTCTGACACAGCTGCTGTCACATCCTCAAAGTATCTGAGAGGACGGATATTGATGCTGGATGAGTCTGTAGGTTCACTGAGTTGTGACACTGAGGGGTAGTTGTGTAGAAACTGGTTGTGATCCTCTGTGTGTGAGAGCTGCTTCAGTTCAGCGTCTTTCCTCTTCAGCTCAGTGATCTCCTGCTGCAGCTTCTCCTGAAGCTCTTTGACTCCACTCACTTCAGTTTCCTGCTGGGATCTGATCTGCTGCTTCACATCAGAGCTTCTTTTCTGGAGGAGACGGATGAGCTGAGTGAAGATCTTCTCACTGTCCTCCACTGCTTTATCAGCAGAGTGACTGACGGCCTCCACCTCCTGTTGAAGCAGCTTCACATCTTTCTCTCTGTCCTGGATTCTCTGCTGGATGTTTAGTCGACTCACCTCGAGCTCTCTCTGCCTCTCAGTCCTTTCTGCTGCAGCTGGGACTGTGTCGTGGCCTTTATGATCCTCCATAGAGCACAGATAACAGATACACTTCTTATCTGTACGGCAGAATATCTTCATCACCTCATCATGACAAGAGCAGATGTTCTCCTGGAGCTTCTCCGAGGGCTCCACCAGCTTGTGTTTCTTTAACTTGGTTGATTCAAAGTGAGGCTGGAGGTGATTCTCACAGTAAGAGATCAGACACTGCAGACAGGACTTGAAGGCTTTCAGCTTCCTCCCAGTGCAGACATCACAGGCCACATCTTCAGGTCCAGCATAGCAGTGATCAGCAGGAGCAGCTTGGAGTCCAGTCTTCTTCAGCTGCTCCACTAAAGCTGCTAACATGGTGTTTTTCTTCAGGACAGGCCTCGGTCTGAAGGTCTCTCTGCACTGAGGGCAGCTGTAGATCTTCCTCTCGTCCTCTCCATCCCAGAATCCTTTAATACAGCTCATACAGTAGCTGTGTCCACAGGAAGTAGTCACCGGATCCTTCAGTAGATCCAGACAGATCACACAGCTGATTGAGTCTCGGTCCAGCTGATCTTTCTGCGCCATTTCAGCTCTCAGAGGCAACGACTGAATGAGTTTCACTTCCTGATAAGTGAAACAGGTTTGAACAGATCTGATCATGTGATTCAGTCATAAATGCAGCCTGACAGCACTGTGCTGCGTCACATGTTGTTTACAACCATCTACAATCTGTAGATCTGAGGGGAGGAAACAATGAAATGTGACATCAGAGTGGCGCTTGTTGTGTTTAAAGAACAGGGACGGTTATCAGGACGAGGAGCCGCACTGTGGATTCAAACTGTGTTTCCTCATTTACAGTAAAGTCTCAGTTAAAAGCTGCTCAACATTTAACTTTACTGCAACACATTTATATTTTAATCATGTTGTTTGTGTTTGAAATACAAGCAAATAAAACCAAAGTTCATCTTATCCAGAAACTCTGCTGATAAATGTTGACCTTTGACCGTCACATGATCCTCTGTAGAAACTATCAGCAGCAGTACTGGAAGAAGTACTCTGATACTTTACTGCAGTAAATGTATTAATACTACAATGTACTAATACTCTATTACAGTAAAAGTACTAATACAGAAATGTACAGTTAGCTAGTTTACTATACTTTATATACAGTTAGCTAGTTTATCCTACTTTATATACAGTTAGCTAGTTTATACTACTTTATATACAGTTAGCTAGTTTATACTACTTTATACACAGTTAGCTAGTTTATACTACTTTATATACAGTTAGCTAGTTTATACTACTTTATATACAGTTAGCTAGTTTACACTACTTTATATACGGTTAGCTAGTTTATACTACTTTATATACAGTTAGCTAGTTTATACTACTTTATATACAGTTAGCTAGTTTATACTACTTTATATACGGTTAGCTAGTTTATACTACTTTATATACAGTTAGCTAGTTTATACTACTTTATATACAGTTAGCTAGTTTATACTACTTTATATACAGTTAGCTAGTTTATACTACTTTATATACAGTTAGCTAGTTTATACTACTTTATATACAGTTAGCTAGTTTACACTACTTTATATACAGTTAGCTAGTTTATACTACTTTATATACAGTTAGCTAGTTTATACTACTTTATATACAGCTACGTGTCTTTGTCTCTGACTTGTTTATTTCGTGTCAGACGGTGATATTTGTTTCATCAGTTGTGATTAAACGTGTTTTCTTCGTCTCTCAGAGAGTTTTGGTTTGGTGATGAATCAGCTGGTGTCTGATCTGTCGGGTCAGGACAACCTGAACCAGGCGTGCTCAGAGCTGACCCTGCTGCCCGCCTTCTGTCACCATGACGACCTGCAGCTGGTCGGCCCCGCCCTCCACGACACCGACCAGCGATACATCGAGGAACAGGTGAAGCACGACTCTGATCTCTCTCTGACTGATGAACAGGACTGAAGGGTTTGACCGGTGCGTGTTTGATTTCAGCTCCACGGCAGCAGTGTGGGAGGAGGCTCTCTGGACAACGACCCCTTCAGTCTGTGTGAGAGGACCGAGGAAGCTCCCACTCCTCTTCCTCCTCCCGTCGCTCTGACCGCCGCCGCCGTCCAACTCTTCGGAGCGCTCTTCCCCCACATCATCTCCGCTCAGAGGTAACTCACCTGCTGTCAGCACAGCTTAGACAGACTGAACTAGTGTTGGTTTATTTCATGTCTTCAATCAAACACTGAGCTTTGTTCTTTGTCTTTTTAATACAATTAAATCAACAATAAACAGTTTAAGGCTCAGTGATTAATAAATGTTAAGATGATGAATTAATAAATCAGTTAAACTAGTTTTAAATGCAGCATCAGGTTTGTTAAAATGTACATTTAGTATTTTTGTTGGTTTTCTAGATAAATTCAGACTGAACTCCGCAGCAAGACATCATGGAGGTTACGCCCAGTTCAATATAATCAATATATTAAAAAAAGATCAATAAGAGAGATTTGAAATGACATTTGACCCATTTTATACCAAAAGACTGAATGCTCCTGAAAATGTCAAATGGTGTAACCACAAAAGAATGATAGATATTAAATATTGTATCAGCTACAGTGTGTTTAAGTGGACTTATACTAATAATGACTTCATTTAAAAACGATGAAAATAGCAGGACATATCCTAGAAACAGACATTTTATCTAAGTAAGTTTTGATTATGTAAAATTAGTTAAAAAAACACAGTGTTGCGTTGCTAAAAGTGGATTATATTTATTCCACATTTTATTCCACATTTATTTTCTTGTATATAATCAGATTTTTATGAAAATACTGGTTACACCAATAGGACCCTTGGTTGCCTCTCATTGACCCATATATTTAAATACATTATTATTATTATTATTATTATTATTATTATTATGTTAGATAATAGAAAGTGATGATTAAATATGATTTCAGTTGGACTTTAAGGAACTCATTAATCTGAGCTGTTAGTTTTTCATGCTACAGCAGAGGTGTCAAACTCATTTTCATTAAAGGGCCACATACAGACCCATTTGATCTCATGTGGGCCGGATCATTAAAAAGATGAAAGAAAAGAAGGAAGAAAGGAAGGGAAGGAAGGAAATACAGGCAAAATGAGGGAGGGAAGACGGGTAGGAAAGACAGACAGATGGAAGGAAGGAAGTAAGGAAGGGAAGAAGGAAGAAATGAAGGAAGGACAGGAGGAAGGAAGGAAAGAAGGAAAGTTGGAAGGACAGAAGGAAGGAAGGAAGGAAAGAAGGAAGGACGGAGGAAAGAAGGAAGGACGGAGGAAAGAAGGAAGGAAGGTGGGAGGGAGGGAGGGAGAAAGGAAACGAGGAAGGGAGGGAAGAAGGACAGAGGAAAGAAGGAAGGGAGGAAGGTAGGGAAGGACAGAAGGACAGAAGGAAGGAAGAAAGGGGGATGGAGGAAGGAAAGAAGGGAGGGAGGAA
Organism: Scomber japonicus; assembly: GCF_027409825.1. Taxonomy (NCBI): domain Eukaryota; kingdom Metazoa; phylum Chordata; class Actinopteri; order Scombriformes; family Scombridae; genus Scomber; species Scomber japonicus. Next base: position 1,277,554 of record NC_070593.1, read on the forward strand.
AGAGAGAGGAAGGAAAGAAAGAGAGAAGGAGGGAGGGAGGACGGAAGGAAGGAAGGACGGAAGGAAGGAAGGAAGGAAGGAAGGAAGGAAGGAACAAAAAAAGGAAAAAAGAAAGGTAGGGAGGAAAAAAGGAAGGAAGGAAGGACAGATGTAAGGAAGGAAAAGATCACAGGAAGGAAAGTGAGCCGGATTGCTCCCCTCAGCGGGCCGCTGCGGGCCGCATGTTTGACACCCCTGTACTACAGTAAACTTGAGGATATATCAGATGTTTAAACACATTTTAAAGTTTAAAAGTTGCATTTTAAATCATAACTGTCATAGCTGTAATAATATAAATCTCTTCCTGTGTGTGTTTGTCAGAGTGAGAATACTGGAGCAGTTCGTAGAGACGGTGAACCAGCTGAAGGGTCAACGGCAGCAAACCGTCCAGACTCACATCTGCGCTGCCCTCTGCAGTCTGCTGAAGGTACTACAGCTGCAGACGCTCCTTACACAGCTGATCAAACATTCACTGATTAAATTCATCTGGACAGCTAATTAATGTTTTAACCCTTTATAGAGGTTACCATAGTTACCATTTATCAGGGGAGTCATTTTCATTCAAGGGCCACATACAGAACAATCTGATCTCATGTGGGCCGGATCATTAAAAGGATGGAGGGAAGGAAGGAAGGAAGGAAGGAAGGAAGGAAGGAAGGAAGGAAATAAGAAGGGGAAGGAAGGAAAGACAGACAAAAGGAAGGAAGGAAGGGAGGATGGACAGATAGAAGGTATGAAGAAAGGAAAAAAGGAAGGTAGGGAGGAAGAAGGAAGGAAGGAACAAAGAAAAGAAAAAAGGAAGGTAGGAAGGAAGGACAGATGGAAAGATCGAAGGGAGGAAGGACAGATGGAAGGAAGGGAGGACAGAAGGAAGGAAGGAATGAAGAAAGGAAAAAAGGAAGGTAGGGAGGAAGGACAGAAGGAAGGAAGGAATGAAGAAAGGAAAAAAGGAAGGTAGGGAGGAAGGACAGAAGGAAGAAAGGGAGGAAGGACAGATGGAAGGAAGGAAATAAGGAAGGATGTAAGGAAGGAAAGGAATAAGGACG
>NC_070593.1:1283638-1286138 GCF_027409825.1 Scomber japonicus
CTCTCCTCTCCTCCTCCATTCTTCCTCCTGGTGATGATGATGGTGATGGTGATGATGATGATGGTGATGATGATGATGATGGTACCTGTGCTTGGTCTGTCAGGTGACGGAGCGGCGCTGTCGGCTCTGCGCTCCAGCTGTCTGGTGGGTTGTGAGGTGATGCAGGACGGTCCAGACTGTCTGGTTCAGGCCAGAGCTATTTCCTGTCTGCAGCAGCTGCACATGTTCTCACCTCCACACGTCAACCTGGCCGGCCTCGTACCTGCGCTCTGTGTGAGTACACCTGAACACACCTCAATACACCTGAACACACCTGAACACACCTCAATACACCTGAATACACCTGAATACACCTGAACACACCTGAACACACCTCAATACACCTGAATACACCTGAACACACCTGAACACACCTGAACACACCTGAACACACCTCAATACACCTGAATACACCTGAACACACCTGAATACACCTGAATACACCTGAACACACCTGAACACACCTGAATACACCTGAACACACCTGAACACACCTGAACACACCTGAATACACCTGAACACACCTGAACACACCTGAATACACCTGAACACACTAGAATACACCTGAACACACCTGAACACACCTGAACACACCTGAACACACCTGAACACACCTCAATACACCTGAACACACCTGAATACACCTGAACACACCTGAACACACCTGAACACACCTCAATACACCTGAACACACCTGAACACACCTCAATACACCTGAACACACCTGAACACACCTCAATACACCTGAACACACCTGAATACACCTGAACACACCTGAACACACCTGAACACACCTCAATACACCTGAACACACCTGAATACACCTGAACACACCTGAACACACCTAAATACACCTGAACACACCTAAATACACCTGAATACACCTCAATACACCTGAACACACCTCAATACACCTGAACACACCTCCATACACCTGAACACACCTGAATACACCTGAACACACCTGAACACACCTGAACACACCTGAACACGCCTCAATACACCTGAACACACCTGAACACACCTCAATACACCTGAACACACCTGAACACACCTGGACACACCTGAACACACCTGAACACACCTGAACACACCTCAATACACCTGAACACACCTCAATACACCTGAACACACCTCAATACACCTGAACACACCTGAACACACATGAACACACCTGAATACACCTGAATACATCTGAACACACCTCAATACACCTGAATACACCTGAACACACCTGAACACACCTGAATACACCTGAATACACCTGAACACACCTGAACACACCTCAATACACCTGAACACACCTCAATACACCTGAACACACCTCAATACACCTGAACACACCTGAACACACCTGAACACACCTGAACACACCTCAATACACCTGAACACACCTGAATACACCTGAACACACCTGAACACATCTGAACACACCTGAACACACCTGAACACACCTCAGTACACCTGAACACACCTCAATACACCTGAACACACCTCAATACACCTGAATACACCTAAATACACCTGAACACACCTCAATACACCTGAACACACCTGAACACACCTGAATACACCTGAACACACCTCAATACACCTGAACACACCTCAATACACCTGAACACACCTGAACACACCTGAACACACCTGAACACACCTGAACACACCTCAATACACCTGAACACACCTGAACACACCTGAACACACCTGAACACACCTGAACACACCTGAACACACCTGAATACACCTGAATACACCTGAACACACCTGAATACACCTGAACACACCTGAATACACCTGAACACACCTCAATACACCTGAACACACCTGAATACACCTGAACACACCTGAACACACCTGAACACACCTCAATACACCTGAACACACCTGAATACACCTGAACACACCTGAACACACCTGAATACACCTGAACACACCTGAACACACCTGAACACATCTAAATACACCTGACTAACTACCAGCTGTGTGTGTGTGTGTGTGTGACCCTGTTTGTGTGTGTGTGTGTGTGTGAACCTGTGTGTGTGTGTGTGTGTGTGTGTGTGTGTGTGTGTGTGTTTGACCCTGTGTGTATGTTAACCCTGTGTGTGTGTGTTTTTGACCCTGTGTGTGTTTGACTCTGTATGTGTGTGTGTGTGTGTGTGTGACCTTGTGTGTGTGTGTGTGTGTGTGTGTGACCCTGTGTGTGTGTGTGTTTGACCCTGTGTGTGTGTGTGTGTTTGACCCTGTGTGTGTGTGTGTGTGTGTGTGACCCTGTGTGTGTGTGTGTGTGTGTGTGTGTGTGTGTGTGTGTGTGTGTGTGTGTTTGACCCTGTGTGTGTGTGTGTGTGACCCTGTGTGTGTGACCCTGTGTGTGTGTGTGTGTGTGTGTGTGTGTGTGTGTGTGTGACCCTGTGTGTGTGTGTGTGTGTGTGTGTGTGTGTGTGTGTGTCCCTGTGTGTGTGTG